>NW_007726212.1:719583-732342 GCF_000696425.1 Galeopterus variegatus | reverse complement strand
AGTATATGTGCTGCCGAAGCGAGCACTTATGTATTTATTTTTTAAAATTTTTATTGAATCATATTTGATTATACATATTTTGGGGGTTCAATGTTGACATGTTGATCAAATCAATGTTACTAGTATATATATTGTTACAAATTGTACTTTTTCTTTATGCCCCTTGTCCAATCTCTCCCTATCCCCCTCTCCATCTCCTCTCCCACCACTGATAACCCTAGATTTCTTCTCTCCCTTTGAAATAGTAATGGTTACTCTGTTGATTTGTTGCCTAGATGATCTGTCCAATGCTGAGATGTGTGTTCCGGTCTCCCAATATTATCATAGAACACATGCTTCTTCTGTCACTCTAGGATGGGCTTTGTGGTGAGAGACATCCTCTTCCTTTCTTTGGTCTCTGCTGGTGACTCTCCTTGTGTCAATACAATCCAGTGGCTGGTGGACCATCTGCATGGTGGTTGTGATGACTAGCCACTTTTGTGGCATCGATGGTTATTGTGGTGGCTGTGGTGGGCCACCCACATGGAGGTGATGTTTTTGGCATGTTCCTTGTTGCTGGTGGTGTGCCTGGCTGTGGGAGGGGGATCTGGTCCCTGGCTCCATACATCAGGGACCCAGGTGGGCTCCTAGGTGCTGGTGGTGTGCCGAGTTGTGGGTGGGTGGGGGGCTGGCCCCCGGATACATGCCTCAGATCCCTGGGCCTGGGGAGCTTGTGGTGTGCCTGGGATGGAACTGATTTTTTTGTCCTTTGCTTACTTCTAAAATGGGGGAACTTCTTGTGGGAACCAGTACTTGACCTGTGTGTTTGAGCTAAATTGCTTCTTTGCTGTTGTTTCCCTAGGGAAGGCTTTTTGTGCAGCTCAGGGTTTAATGGTTGATCTTATAGGTACTTCCAGCTCTCCAGAGACCTGATGCACCTGGGTTGTGTAGAAACTCTGATCTGGGCCTGAGTCTTTTCATCAAAGTGCACCACATGCAATTCTATATTCCCAACCAGTCTCCTCTGAGTGGTCCTGTCCTGATTGGGGGGTGGATTGGCTGTCCTTGCTGTGTCCCGGTGTTCTCCGGCTGGGCCCATCCCCCCCACTGCCCGTGCTGCAAACACTTCCCATGGGACAGGCCATATGCTGGTCCCTTGCAATGACTCACTGGCCTCTGAATGGCTCCTTTTTTTCAGTTGTTGTGGCTCCTTGCTCTTGCATGGGTCTATAGGAACCCTATTAGTGGTCTTGCTGTCCTGGGGGCCACCAAGACCCCCTTTCCCCTGTCGCCTCCAAGCAACTCCATCCAAAGGGCACAGCTGCAGCTTTTGCCAGCTCCTGCTCCTGGCGCTTAGAAGCTCCAGCCTTAAAGTGGCCACAGCCCAAAACACTCTGAGCAGTTTTTTCTTTCTCTCATAGTAGCTTCTCCCACCTTCGTGCACTCCATAGGTCTCTCCTCCTCTTCCCCTGAGCTCTAGCATCCCCAGCTTTACTGTTGTTGCTTTTTTATAGTGGTAAATTGGATGATTTGTGCAAGAGTGACACTGGGGATCATCTATTCCGCCATCTTGACCAGAAGCCTCTGTATCTTCTATATCCGTTCTATAACTTGATTGTGGTGGTGGTTACATGATTTTGTGTTTTTCAAGCTCAGAAGTGTACACTGAAAAGAATGCATTTCAGTATAAATTATACAATTAAAGTTCTAGCATATAATTATCATATTTAAAAGTATTTTGGATTTATCTCAGAAACATCTCAGAAAGTGTTTTATTTGTTTTTAGGTTCTGTGAGGTTTTTTGGAGGAGGAGAGAGTGGTAGATAGGCACCAATAACTCTGGTAATTGAAGCTCTTGAAACATTATGTAAATACCGAATATGTTTACACCTAGCAAACATTCTTATCATCCATTTAATAGGATTTTACAATGTTAGAATTAGAAGATCCCGAGACTTTATAAAGTGTCCTTATTTTACAGATGAAGAACCTGAAGCCTACTAGAAAGGTTAGCTAAAGTCTCACTAATTAGTGGCAGAGGTAGGTCTAGAATTTAAGTTGATGGATTACTAATTTTATGCTTATTTTACTAAAACACTCTTTATTTCAAGTTATTCTCTCTTAAGACTATTTCTTCTTCTTCTTCTTCTTCTTTTTTTTTTTTTGGTTTCTTAAGACTATTTCTAATTCCTTTTCAGAACCTTTCAATTGTGTCATCCTAAAACTGGAAACCACTCCCTTCCTTAGTGTAGGAAAGTCCTGTGTCTGTTTGATAATAGGAAGGCTAAATTTGAGAGATCCCATGTCACTTAAAGTTTGCTCAGGCATAGTCAACAAATGTAGTTATAAAGACACTTTTCTTTAACTGTGGGAAATCTGGATGCTTATTTTTGTAGTGATCAAAGTCTACCAGTTAGAAATAGGTTTTTGTAACTTTATTGCACTTAAAAAATAATCTTTTCAGATTATCATGATAGTTGGTTTGTTGGGAAGGTAGAAAAGGTTTAAATGTATTAGGTTTTCTTTTGGTTACCTTAAGTAATGAGGATTTATCTTATATAAATACTGAGGGATGTGGAGGAGCACCGGAAACAGTCTTAGTAGTCATACATTCAGGAAATGGAGAATGGAATGTCATTCAGGATATAACAGCAGCTTTAGTTGTCTTCTGTTCTTGAGACTCAGCTAACTTTCTCTGTCCCTTTGTGTTCACTCTTCCTCGTATAGTAGTTTTATGGTTGCCTCTGAACCTCAGTTCTAGAGCCAGGCTTAGAGTTCCTGCCCTTTAGAGATGTTGTTGATATTGTACATAACGCATACCTGGCCACAGAACTAGCAGGTTGCTTGGTTTTTTTCTTGGTTTTGAAGCCGTTTGTGTCCTGCAGCCTTCCTAGGAGTAATTTCCTATAAGCCTAGGCAAAGTTGGCAAGTTGTTTTCAGCCTTCTTTATAACTCTGGCAGGTTCTCTGTCTTATATGGAGCACTTCCCTGTTCACCAAGGAAGCCAAACTCCCGGTTGCTACTGCCCGTTTCTGGACCAGGTTGCCCATAGGCCCTTGGCTTCAGTCCCACTTATCTCTTTGCATTTATGTTCCTTATAACTGCCTGAGATATATTTATGTTATTTTTGCGCCAGCTATGTTTATTTAAATATTTGATATATTTATAATTGTTACTTGGGTGAATTTACCACACCATTTTGACTGGAATCTCTTGAATCTTTCAAAGCCAGTTTCTCCTTTAAAATTAGAATGATACCCCTATCTTGTAGTAATTTTTTTGCTAATGAAATGAGACACACTTGGATATAAATTCTTAGAACAGTGACTAGTATATAGTAGGTGCTATATAAATGGCAGCTATTATGTTTTCAACTGGGTCCTGTAATTCTTGGTTGGTTTCTGTGTGTAGACAGTTAGCTGCATAGTGTCCGCCAAAACTTGTCAATCAGTATTTGAACTTTCTGCAAGTGTATCTGGGAATTGTGGCATGTTTTGAGGCATTTGGGTGAGACATTTAAATTTAACTTTAATCTATACCCTAGCAACCTTGAATTGGAAGTTGTTCATGAATTGCAAATTTATTTTTTTTCTTTAAAGATGACCAGTAAGGGGATCTTAACCCTTGACTTGGTGTTGTCAGCAACACGCTCTCCCAAGTGAGCTAACCAGCCATCCTTATATAGGGATCCGAACCCACGGCTTTGGTGTTATCAGCACCACACTCTCCCAAGTGAGCCACTGGCCGGCCTGCAAATTTTTTTCAATATAACAAAGTGCTAGAGTGCTTTATTCTTTGTATTTACAATAGCTTTTTAGAAATATTCAGGTAATTGATGTTTTATTTTAAAATTTTTCATCAGCATGGGCTTTATTAAATATTTTTATTTTATACATCAATATAATGGAATATCTTGCAGCCATTAGTAATGACCATGGAAATATATATTTATGGACATGAAAAGATATTTACAAAAATGATATACCTAAGTATGGTATGTTTCTGGTTTTGTAAAAAATTATATATCTAGTTATAAACTTACATAACTTATTGTGCAATTACAAGTCTGGAAGAATGTATGCAAATTAAGCTTTATTTTATATACTTTTCATTAGCTGCTTATCAAAGAAGTCAGTTTAATATGTGTAGATGTCATAGAGATATCATTATGGAAGTTGTAATAGAGTGAATTTTAAGTCATGGAAAAGGGATATCACAGTGTGCATGAGAGAGGAAATAAGGAGATGCTTGGGATAGAGATGTTGGCTTAGACAATCATAGTTCTGACTGAGGTAAAGATCCTCTGGGGGAAAGAGGAATCAAAAGGAGGGTTAAAATATTATGGGAAAACTCCAGATTGTTTAGGTTGTGACTAATATGCTTGTGTATTGTAACTCCTAAAGCCCTTACTCTAGTCAGTTAAACATTACCCATGAATTCAGAAGCATAAATTTTTTTCTGAAAAAGAAGTTTTTCTTTAAAAATCAGAAATGTCAATTAAATTATTCTTTCTTCCTGGATTTTGGGTTTGAATTAGTGAAGAGATATCTACTACTATTTTTGAGGAAAGCCTAAGTATATTATTGTGCCGTTTAGAGATGTGCTTATGAAGATTGTGCTTGCTGATGATAAATGATGCTACTTCCTTATTTCTTCAGCTGAAATAATAAGACATACCACTTCCTTTTTCCTCTTACATCAAGCCCTGAGCATGCCTTTGTTTTTATTTTTGTCTTATATTTTAAACTGCTATGTGCATACAGCTGTTTGGAACCATGATATAGCACAATACCACTTAGAACTTGAAGTTAATCTACCAGTTATGAGTAAGAACTAATTCAGTATGCCATTGTGTCATGTATTCATTTTCAGATAAAGATGAACTTCAGATGAGTGTTTCTGAGAAGACTGATATAAGTGACTATGCTAGAGGAACTTTTGTTAAACAAAGATTTTATGGGCTGAGCCCGTGGCGCACTTGGGAGAGTGCAGCGCTGGGAGCGCAGCAGCACTCCCGCTGCAGGTTTGGATTCTATATAGGGATGACCGGTGCGCTCACAGTGCTCACTGGCTGAGCGCAGTGCGGCTGGTCTCAAAAAGGACAAAAAAAAAAAGAAACAACATTTTATAAAGTTCTTAATGGTTATGCATTTCTCCCCAAACTAAAAAGTTTTAAAAAGACTATGTTTGTAGCTCTGTCAGAATCTATGATGGGATTCTGGAATGTTCATTAAATAGAAGACATATTAGGATTCTGATTCAGAATCTTTCAGGTATTAGGAAGTAATTAGACAATATGGTTACTCCTAAAATTTTACTTTTTTCTCTTTCAATGTTTTTCTTCTTTTTTTCAGTATGAGACAAGACAGTATTAACATTTTAAAATTTCTCATATTGAGAAATAACTGATATATATAATACAAGTACAACCATCTGTCATATATCAAAATAGATCAAGAGGCTTTAGATTGATCTTTTGCCGTTAACACACTATAGCTCTGTGACTTTGACCTTTTTAAGATTGTCCTCCTTATAAATAATATGAAGAGAATAATGATATCCATCTCATAGGATTGCTATAAAAATGAAAATTAAATAAAAATGCTTTGGGTAAACTATAACATACTCTAGAGTGTAATGATGTATTTCAGTTTGGACATTTCTTGTATTTTAACAAAATAACACTGTCTTCAAAGATTGCCATCAAATAGGTAAAAAGACTGTAAACCTTTGGTTTGATGTATTATTTTCATTTAGAGTGTATATCTTTGTTTCTGTCTGTCTTTATATTTTCCCTAATAATAAATTTCTTCACTGTATAAAGATTCTTCCTTTGCCAGAGTCAGAAATTGATTAGGCTTTTTATCATCACATTCAGCTTCATGGTGTCATGAAAACAGTCCAGAGTCCACATTGGGACCTAACTTTTCTTGAAGACTCTGGTTCTCAACGGGGACACTACTGCTATTATGGACATGTTTGAATCTTTGAGGGTGCACTTTTGTTTGCCACAGTGATTAGAGCGGGGTGGGGTGCAGCTTTGGCATTCAGTGAGCAGGAGCTAGGAATGACAGACATCCCACAAGGTATGAGACAGTTCTACATGATTTTCAAACATTTCCCCAAACCTTCTTGTAGGTGAAAAACCTGTTTATACTTATCTGATCTTAATTCTGTTTTACATTTAAATGTAAAGGGTTTTTTTCTCTATAGTTTTAATAGACACTGAGTTTTCCAGGAATGCAACTACCGAGTAAACTGAGGGCAAATTGTACTTTGTTTTGTTCAGAACTTTACCAAGATTTGTTCAACCCTTTGAAAAATCTTATCACAGATGGGATGCTGCTGTAGTATTTGAACTGTCTGTACAACACATCACCTATGTTTGTAGGTGTCTCACTTCATGGTAACTCATGTAAAGGTGTAGGCATCTGATCAGAATGTCATGCCTGAGATTTACATATTGAAATATATTTGTGGAGAAATATATTGAAATATATATATGTGTGGAGATAATTATATTTATTTATGAATTTTGTTTTAGTGTAGAAAGGGGAACATTGTGAACTATTTATTATATAAGGGGTCTGTTGGGTCCAATAGGGTTAAAATCAGTGGTTTAGACACAGCAGAGCCTATCCTTGGAGTTGGGGGCAGGGTTAATACCCACACTACCTGCCTGCTGTAAAATAGGAGAGAGGTGAAGTAAATACTGGGGAGAAGCCTGCAATGTCCAGTGGACATTCATTTTATTGCTACATCTGGGCCTTTCTCAATATAGAAGTGATGAAAGTTTAATATTTTTAATGTTAAATGGATTCTGAGGGAAAATCCAGATTAAGGTAACTTCTTGTGAGTATGAGCACAAATTGTTTATTTTAAAAAGCAAGTTGATTTGGGATAAAATGTGGTACAAATTTTATTTCATGTTAAAAATTTTGCTTTATCAGTGTAGTTGTTTACATTGAGATCGGCTCTATTCAGTTTTGTATAGGCGTCTCTCATTTGTTCATTGTTTTAACATACCGTTTTCCATTTCAGTGTTTCAAACTAAATGCATGCTTTGAACACCTACAAGGATTCTCAAATAGAAAATCTGACCTAGCCACGAAGCTGTGTGTAGGAATAACCGAAGAACTAAATTCCTAGTAAAGGAACCATCATAGAAAGAGGGAAAGAATAGAAATGGAAGTCAGCAAAGAAAACAATGGAGAATACTGGCTTGCGCTATTTAATAGGCTGACCAGTGAGATAACTCAGACGAGATATACAAACATATCTGATTCCTTTAAACTATGGTTTAAAAAAGATAGAACATTTGAAAATGGCCAATTTAAATAGTGGGAATAAAGACTGCTGCAAAATTCACATTCAAGTGAACCCTTTATCTGTTGCCTTGAATAAAATTAAAAATGAAAAGGTGGGCCTATTGCTTTGGTCATAATGTATTTAGTTTAGTGCACATATGGCCATTCTTCAAAAGTGGACCTGGGAATGCCTTAAGAAGCCCATCTGGGGTGTAAGGGGTACAACTGAGAGTCATTTGAATTTTACAAAGGGATTTGTGGATCGCTACTCAGGTAACATTCTCAAAGCTCTTCACTTCCAGGACTTTCTAAGTTTTTATAAAATAATTGATTTAAATAGCAAAATCCCCCCTCAATAAGAAGGAGCTATTTCCTGCTGGGTAAGCTCAACTGCGTAAAGTATAAATGCAACTTCGTTTATCTTTCTCCCTGTGTGTGGATGCCACCCAAAGAGTCCTTACAACTTAAGGGGTTGTAGGTGATCTTTCATTTTGTAATTACTTAGCAGAAAACTGGCTCTGATATTTTGCTTTTGTGCCCTAAATTTCTAGCCACTCTCATGGACTGCAGTACATGTTTTTTGCATTGCTCCATGTGTGTCATTCTTTCCATGAAAGACAATGAGCTATACAGCATTGTCCCTTTTCATTTAGTGCGGTTTTCAGTTTTAACATGTTATTTTGTCAGCTGGCTTTTTCCCTTTTGCATCAACATTGTAATCAGTAGCTAACATTTTGTTAAGCAATTTGTTGATGCTTATCACTTGTCAGGTTTTCAGTTTGCAAACCACTGACATGATTTTCACTTTCTTGTTCAGAAAGGGATTTTTACAGTTTAATAAAATGTCACCCAACCTACCATTTTCTCACCCCTCTTCTCCCTCTCTTGACCCTTGCCTATAAATAGGTATGTCTCTCTCAAAGAAAACATGTTGTATTTGAAAATCTGAACATTTAAAACAGATCAAATATGGGTCAGTGAATTTCAAGTGTCATCTAGAGAAGACCATTATGTGGGGCATATATTGATATGTGGAAATACTCCTATTCTCAACCTCTGTGAATGTCCCTAGCATGGCGGCTGCCACTGAGTGGGTACTCAGGAAAAGTCAAATAAAAGAAAACAAGAAATACATGCAAATAATCACTTTCTAAGTTTAAATAATAAGGAACTCTGATTTTTATTTACTTCCCTACCACCATACATTCTGGGGAGTGGATTAATTAGTAAAAACGTTACTAACTGGTCTTACTTTAGTGTATAGTTCAGTGGCATTCAGTACATTTACATTGTTGTGCAATAATTACCACCATCCAGCTTCAGAACTTCTTTATGTTTACAGACTGAAACTCTGTACCCATTGAACAACTCCTCCCCATTTCCTCCTCCTGTAAAGCAGGAGGAAGGGACCCTGAATGAGTGAATTAGGACAGTGCCTGTCAAAATTTTCTGTGTGTATAAATCATCTGAAGATTTTGTTAAAATGCTGCTTCTGATTCAGTAGGTCTAGGGTGGGGTCTGAGATTTTGCCTTTCTAACATGTTAACAAGTGATGCTGATGCTACTGGTCTGTCAACCACACTTTGAGTAGTAAGGAATTAATATATAATTAAGAGAAAAGAAGCATGTCCTGCTATCATTTTGAGAAGAGTTGTTTGGGACCATGCTGCACAGGCTTGTAGTTGTGAGCTGCAGATCACACTTGACCTGGTGAAGTGAAATTGTAAGAACTGTTAATGTTTATACATTAAGAAAGGGATATTAAGGAGGTAATCAACACCTGTTTTTTGAGTACCATCCATAGTTGAGATTGGATGGTGGATGGGTTTAAAACCTTTGGAAAAGTCCTGGGGCTGGAAAGCTGGATCTTGGAACTGAATGAGACGAAGATCTTTAGGTACGATAAAAGTAAATATGTAGTCAGATAAACAAAACTTATAACAGTTAAATGTTGACCAGGAGGACTTAATTTGTAATTGGTAAGGTCTCACCCCACTTTATATGAGTGCTTACTTTAACTGGCAAAGTGATTCTAGTTAAAAAGTAAGAATAAGCGCTGTGTTTTTGTTTTTGTTTTTCCAACTGGATAATGTAGTTTGTTTCCATAGGCATATTCTGTGTAGAGAGTATGTCAAATTTGTTTTCCAGGTCTGAATAAAGCTTAAGTGTTGTGCTGAAGTTCCTCTTTGATCTGTTCCCCTAGTGGCAGTTACCTGGAATGCAGACACTCCAAGTGTTCATTTATCTTCATAGAATTAGCAAATGATGCTTAATCTTGGAGGTGGCATAAAATGTCACAGTGGACATTGAACATTTATTCATAGGGGAACATTTAGCAAGCCAGTCTTTGAACCAGCAGCCTTTTATTTAGTTGGGTTCCATGTTTTTAGAAATTTAGATCTTTTACTTTTCCTTTCTGGTATGATTTTAGAAATAATCCATTTTCATATTTCCTCTTTACTATAACACCTAGACTGCTCTAATCCTAAGATATTGAGTAATTACTGCTAACACCCATAATTTATTATGGCTCCCTGATTAGTGTCATTGGAATGTTGGTTTCCTTGAAAATAGTTATAGTAAGAAGACTTAGTTTATTGTGCTGTTGTTATGGAGGCAGAAAGATGTGAAATGTAATCGTGAAAGAATGTGAAATGTAATCGTCAGAGCGTAAATATTACTTTAATTATATTGGCTAGTTAAGTATTCATTTTGGTCAAATATATGTCAGGTGTTTTCACTAGTACCAATGCGGTTTCTTTCATATCTGAAAAGTGTTACTTCTTTTGTTATTTCTCTGCATTTTGTTGGTATCTAGTTCTCTTTTAATACAACTGTTAACACTGAAAGTAAAACATCAAAAGCATTACAGTCTGTTTAATAATCAGGCTAATGAAGAAACTAAGTGAAGCACATTGTTGTCTAAAAATACATTTTGAAAATTACAGCTTAAATTGTTTTGTTAGAGCATATATTGGAAATGAAATTCAGCTGTTCTTTTTTTTTTTTTTTTGTCTTTTTCCGTGTCCAGCAACGGATCGCAACCCTCAGTGTTGCCCCCGTACCGGACCGGGGACCGGCAACGGGATCACAACCCTCGGCGTTGCTCCCGCGCCTCGCTCGGCTAGTGAGCGGGAACCGGTCCGTATGTGGAATCCGAACCCTCGGGCGGGAGCGCCGCCGCACTTCCCAAGCGGCACACTATCCAGTGCGCCACCGGGCCGGCCCCTCAGCTGTTCTTATTCTACTTTTTTTTGTAATGTTACTGTCTGAAAGTAGATGGCCATGCAAAACAAGTTTCTTTTTTATTTATTTATTTATTTTTATTTATTTATTTCTTTTTTTTTTCTTTTTTTGTGACCGGCAACGGATCGCAACCCTCAGTGTCGCGCCCGTACCGGACCGGGACCGGCAACGGGATCGCAACCCTTGGTGTTGCGCCGCACCTCGCTCAGCCAGTGAGCGGCCAGTCTGTATGTGGGATCTGAACCCTCGGCGGGAGCGCCGCCGCGCTCCCAAGCGGCATACTGTAGCAGTGCGCCACCAGGCCGGCCCAAAACAAGTTTCTTTTTTATTTATTTATTTATTTTTATTTATTTATTTATTTTTTTCTTTTTTTGTGACCGGCAACGGATCACAACCCTCAGTGTCGCGCCCGTACCGGACCGGGACCGGCAACGGGATCGCAACCCTTGGTGTTGCTCCGCACCTCGTTCAGCCAGTGAGCGGCCAGTCTGTATGTGGGATCTGAACCCTCGGCGGGAGCGCCGCCGCGCTCCCAAGCGGCATACTGTAGCAGTGCGCCACCAGGCCGGCCCAAAACAAGTTTCTAATGCCTCTTGGTTTTTGACTCATTTTTCTTTTAAGAACATTATAAGCCTTTCCTTTATACTCTGAAAACTCAAGGTAGTAATACCTGGAATTAAGAATAAGTGAAAAAGAAATTACAGATAAGCCTAACTTTGAGATAATTAAATTTATTTTTTTATTTTTTACACCACCAAAGGAACATTATAATTCTCAAATACCAGACGCCATACAACAGGAAACCCTTTTGATATGTCCGAAAGGGAATTCCAAGTCACAATCTTTTTTTTTTTTTGTAGATACTTAGCATTTTCTTTTCTTTTTTTAAAAAAATTTTTATTGGATCAAAATTGATTATACATATTTTTGGGGTTCAACACTGAGGTTTGTTGATCAAATCAATATTCCTAGCATATATATTGTTACAAATCATAATTCTTTATGCCCCTTGTCCAATGTCTCCCCACCCGCCTTCCCCTCCTCCTCCACCATCTAATTACCCTAGATTTCTTCTCTCCTTCTGAAAAAATAATGGTTACTCTGTTGGTTTGTTGCCTAGATGATCTGTCCAATGCTGAGAAGTATGGTCAGGTCCCCCAATATTATCATAGAGCAGATGCTTCTGTCACTCTGAAATGGGCTTTGTGAAGAGAAAAATCCTTTTTATCTCTGCTGGAGACTCTCCTTGTGTCAATGCACTCCAGTGGCTGGCAGACTATCTGCATGGTGGTTGTGGCACCTTGCCGCTTTTGCGGCAGCCATGGTTATGGTGGTGGCTGTGGTGGGCCACCCACATGGAGGTGATGTTTTTGGCATGCTCCTTGGTGCTGGTGGTGTGCCTGGTTATGGGGAGTGTCTGGTCTCTAGCTCCATGCCTTGGGTCCCCAGGTGGGCCCTGAGGTACTGGCACGGTGTGCCAGGTTGTGGGAGGGGGTTCTGGTCCCTGACTCCATAGGTCAGGTCCCTGGGCAGGCCCCAAGGCACTAGTGCAGTGTGCCTGGGTGTGGGAGGGGGGTCTGGTTCCCAGTTCCATGCCTCAGGTTCCCGGATGGGCCCCAAGGTGCTGGCATGGTGTGCCTGGTTGTGGGAGGGGGGTCCAGTCCACTTCTCCATGCCTTGGGTTCCCAGGCAAGCCCCGAGGTGCTGGCACTGTGTGCCTGGTTGTGGGAGGGGGGTGTTTGGTCCCTGGCTCCATACCTTGGGTTATTGGGCGGGCCCCGAGGTGCTGGTGCAGTGTGCCTGGTTGTGGGAGGGTGGTCTGGTCCCCTTCTCCTGCCTCAGGTACACGAGTGGGCCCTGAGGCTCTGGCACGGTGTACCTGGTTGTGGGAGGAGGTGCAGTCTCTGGCTCCATACCTCATGTCCCCTGGCAGGCCCCAAGGCTGGTGGTGTGTCTGGTCCGGAACTATTTTTTTTTGTGAGAGATAATTAAATTTAAAACAGTAAATTTCAGGTGTGACTACTTAATATTCCAATACCACATTGGTTTGTGGGGCTTTTTAGGGCAGAGGCTGTATCATATATTTGTATTTAGCACACACAATAAAAGAACTCTTTGTCCTGTTTAAAAAAAAAATCTTTAGGAGCAAATGTTCCTCATTCTGGTAAAATCTGATTTTTAAAAACAAAGCTACTTTAAAAATAAAAAAGCAGGCTGTAGAGTCAGG
>NW_007726212.1:718338-719532 GCF_000696425.1 Galeopterus variegatus | reverse complement strand
CCGGAACTATTTTTTTTTGTGAGAGATAATTAAATTTAAAACAGTAAATTTCAGGTGTGACTACTTAATATTCCAATACCACATTGGTTTGTGGGGCTTTTTAGGGCAGAGGCTGTATCATATATTTGTATTTAGCACACACAATAAAAGAACTCTTTGTCCTGTTTAAAAAAAAAATCTTTAGGAGCAAATGTTCCTCATTCTGGTAAAATCTGATTTTTAAAAACAAAGCTACTTTAAAAATAAAAAAGCAGGCTGTAGAGTCAGGCAACCTGATTTATTTTATTATTATTATAATCCTAGCCCTACCATGTAGTAGTTTTGTGATCTTGGAAGTTACTTGACTTCTCTGTCTCAGTTATCCTAGTTATAAAATGAAAATATTAATAGCTCATTTCATAAGAGATGTTGTCAAGATTAAATGAGATAATTCAAAGAAGGTGCTTTTGACAAATAGTAAGTACCCAGTAAATGTTAGCTGCTACTAGTCCTCTTATTCTGCTGCTGCTAGTCTTCTCATTAATAGTGGAATACCAGTATTGCATTGTCTATGATGAATTTATTTTGCTTTTTAAAACTGGCATGCATATTCAGATTCCAATATGACAGGTGTGGTTGCTTAAAACACACACTTAAAATTAGTTTTGAGTGAAAATCCTAAGAATTTTTATTTTCAGGTAGCTATAACTTTAGTTCCTGTAAAAATAGAGAAGCCATTCATTGATTCATTCAATTAGTCATTCATTTCTAATAAACTCTTTGTTGATACCTGCTGTTTATTAGGCATCATACCAGGTGCTAGGAATATAAAATGGAGCAAACTTCGTTTTGACCCTCAGCTGCTCAGAGGCTAGTGGAGAAAGGTACCACCGAGTTTTACGGTGTTTTAAATAAATGAATATTTGTGGTGTTGTAAATAACTCCTTTTGCATTAGATCATTGTTAAAATGATACATTTTTAATTTGTCTCCTGAAAGGCATATCAGCTGAACTTTTTGATAGATTGGCCTTTTATTTTTAACATCTTGTCAAGTTTACCACAACTCTGTGTTATCTGTAATTATTGCTGTTTTGCAAATACAGAAATTGAAGTTCAAATAGGTTGACTCCTCCTAAAACTATAAAATTCACTACAGAATCCTACTAATTTTTTTTTTTTTTTTTTTTTTTTTTTTTTTTTTTTTTTTTTCCGTG
>NW_007726212.1:663124-717423 GCF_000696425.1 Galeopterus variegatus | reverse complement strand
CCGAACCCTCGGGCGGGAGCACCGCTGCGCTTCCCAAGCGGCGCACTATCCAGTGCGCCACCGGGCTGGCCCCCTACTAAATTTTAAAACTCATTTATTCTATCATTCTTCCTCTCATATGTCGTAACGTGTTCATAACTTCTATTAGAAGACTTGACCTATTATATTGTATTTGAGGTTTATGTGTGTTTCCCTATTAGATTGGGAGCTTTTTTAGAGCAGGGACTAATCTTATTTATTTTGGGGGCCCCCTAGCAACTAGTAAAGTACCTTTCCCATATTAGGGACCTAATAAATATTAGTTGAATAGTGAGTATGTAGAATGTTACAAGTAGAAGGAATTTTAGAGCTCATATAGATCATACAGATACTAGAATTTCTGCAAGGAATTTAGATTGCTTACATAGTTACAACTTCTTATTTTGACTCTGTAGAGTATTTGAAAAACAACTACTGGTAGCACATTATCTCATAAAAAAGCCATTTTAATACCCCCAAAATATTAAGGAAAATCTCATAGTAAGCACAGTTGGTAACTTTACACACTTTTTTTTGTCATGGCTGGCATCTGTTCAAGGATTAGATTTCAGAAACCACTGTCTAATTCAAGCCTTTCCTTTTAGAGATGATAAAACTGAGCCCAGAGATGTATCAAAGTTCTTACAGCAAGGCAGAATAGCTGATTTTGGAACCCAAGTATTCTGACTCCCAGCCCCAAATTTTGATCCTGTCCCCTCAATCTTCATCACATGGTCAAACTTAGGCACAGAGAATTCGTGACTTAGCTAAGGTCACATAGCTCTTAAGAAAGTAGAGTTGGGGGCTGGCAAGTTAGTTCAGTTGGTTAGAGCACAGCCTTATAACACCAGGGTCATGGGTTCGGATCCCTGTACTGGATCCCAGCTGCCAAGAGGGAAAAAAAAAAAAAAATAAAAGTAGAGTTGGAACTTGAAGTGAAACCTGTGGCTACATTTCTGTATATCTTAACCAACCCTTTCAAAGTCTCCATTCAGCTATAGAGATGGAATTATAAGTGATTGAAAGGAGGTGTCTATATTTAGGACTTTCCTTCCTTGAGAATTTCAGATTTGGGGCTTAAGCAGCTTCTTCCAGGGAAGAGTGCCAGTGCAGCTGCTTTCGTAACCCAAGATCTTGATCCATATCCATTGACTGCAGTATTGGTGGGCCAACAATCCTCAGACACCTCATTTAGTGCAGTTAAGTGAAAGAGATAGTTGAGAATAAGAAAGGTGGATTGAGTGAGTGCTAACTGCTGATTATTTTCTTTCCTGTTTCTAGTTAGATGCAAACAGTTGTTTGCCTTTAAAAATTTAATCCTTTATCCTGGTAAAAACAAAGCATTTGGAATCTTAAGTCGGTAGGGCAAAACATTTTATTGATTGTAAAATATGTGTCAAAATGTTAACAGTGGTAAAACTTGGAGTAATTGAATTTCTTTCTCTTTGCGCGTTTTCCAAATTGTATTTATGAGCTCATGTTACAGTTATCTACAGTTGTAAAACAAGCTACCTCAAACTTAGTGGATTAAAACATAACAATCATTTATTTTTCTGATGTATGTGCAATTTGGGCAAGGTTGACTTGGTGGGGATGCTTGTCTCTGTTCATATATTGTGTGAGGTGGGGTGGCTCAGTGGCTGAGAGCTAGAATCATTTGAAGGCTTGCTAGCTTATGTGTCTGGTAGTTAATGCTGGCTGTTGGCTGGGACCTCAGCCTGGGCTGTTGGCCACAACACCTACACATGACCTCTCCTTGTGGCTGCTTAGTTTCCTCACAGCATGGTAGCTGGGTTTCAAAAGAGAGCATCCCAAGAGGGGAAGGTGAAGGCGCATGGCATATTTGACTTAGCTTTGGAAGTCACATAGTGTTAATTTGCTCTTTTCTATTGGTTGAGGTAGTTATAAAGGTCCACCCAGGTTCTGAGGACATAGACCTCAGGTGCGGTGGACATAGACCTCACCACTTGG
Source organism: Galeopterus variegatus (assembly GCF_000696425.1). NCBI lineage: Eukaryota > Metazoa > Chordata > Mammalia > Dermoptera > Cynocephalidae > Galeopterus > Galeopterus variegatus. Next base: position 715,434 of record NW_007726212.1, on the reverse strand, counting down.
AGTAAGTAAGGGAAGAGTAACAACATCACATTGTAAGAAGAGCATATGGGACAGAACCTACAGTGGTAGCCATTTTGGAAAATATAATCTGCCGCAGTGTGTATTATTTTTAAGCTAAGGAGTATACATAACATACGTGTAATATATGAAAAAGAGGAATATTTGTTGGAAATTATGGTGTATGAGTCCAATTAAAATTTGGTTTGCTCTTCTTGCCTAGTAGAGTATGATATTGAAAAATAAGATGCCTAAATAGAAAGAAGTGGAATAGATTTTTAATTTTCTTTTGTCAACAAAGCAGTATACTGCTGTATTCAGAAGTAGAGACAAAAGTTTATAAACAAGCAAGAAAACATCTGAAGGTAGTAAAGTAAATATATTAGTGAAGTAAATACACAGACAACCTCAGAATACTCCAATATTGTAAGGGTGGTGAATAAACCACTTAGATCCTTAGTATAAAGACTAAAGGGAAACCTAACAAGACAATAACATACACAACAACCATATAAGAGACAGACAGTATTAAAAGATGTAACTTGGAACAAGAAAATGTCAAAAAGTGGGGGGAATGACACCAAAGTGTAGAGTTGGCTTTGTTTTTTTCTTTTTTCTTAGATATCATAGTTGTTAATCTAAAGTAATTTGTTATAACTATAACATGTTTTTTGTAAGCCTCATGGTAATCATAACACAGAAACTTATGAGACATACTAAAAATAGTGAGAAATCAAAATGAAAGCCAGAAAAAACCACTCAACCACAAAGGAAGATAGTAAGACTGGAAAAAAAGGAAAAAAGGATCTACAAAACAGCCAGGAAAAAAAAAAAAAAAAAGCAAAATGGCAGTAACAAGTCCCTACATATCAATATTAACCCTAAATGTAAATGGATTAAATGCCCTAATTAAAAGACATAAAGTGGCTGAATGGATTATAAAACAATACCAACAATATGCTGCCTATAAGAAACTCACTTAACTGATAAAGACACACACTGGCTGACAATGAAGGGATAGAAAAAGATATTTCATGCAAATGGAAACCAAAAAGAACAGGGGTAGCTGTATCAGATAAAATAGACTTCAAGCCAAGGAAAGTACAAAATAATGATAAAGGGATCAATTCATCAAGAGTATATGACAGTTCTAAATATATATGCACCCAACTATGGAACACCCAGTTATATAAAGCCATCACTATTGGACCTAATGGGAGAGATAGACTACAATACAATAATAATTAGGGACTTTAATACCCCACTTTCAGCAAAGAATAGGTTATCCAAACAGAAAATTAACTAGGAAACACCAGAATTAATCTCTACTATAGGCTGACTTGGTCTAACAAACATTTATAGAACATTTCATCTAACAGCTGCAGAATACACATTCTTCTCAGCAGCACATGAAACATTCTCTAGAATAGACCATATGTTAGGACGTAAAAGAAGTCTTCAATTTTAAAAAATTGAAGTAATTTCAACTACTTTGTTGGACTGCAATGGAATAAAACTAGAAATCAACAACAAAAGCGACACTAGAAACCTTATGAAGATATGGAAATTAAACAGTATGCTCCTAAACAACAAATGGGTCAAAGAAGAAATGAAAAAGGAAATTTAAAAATTCCTGGAGACAAATGACAATGAAACACAGTGTATCAGAACCTATGGGATACAGCAAAAGCAGTTCTAAGAGGGAAGATTATAGCAGTAAATACTTACATCAAAAAAGAAAAGAGACTCCAAATAAACAACCTAATGTTACACCTCAAGGAGTTGGAAAAACAAGAACAAACCAAACCCAAAATCAGTAGATGGACAGAAATAACAAAGATCAGAGCAGAAATAAATGAATTAGAATTTTTAAAAAAATACAGAAGATCAATGAAACGAAGAGTTGGTTTTTTTTTTTTTTTTAAAAAAGATGACCGGTAAGGGGATCTCAGCCCTTGGCTTGGTGTTGTCAGCACCACGCTCAGCCAGTGAGCAAACCGGCCATCCCTATATAGGATCCGAACCCGGGGCCTTGGTGTTATCAGCACCGCACTCTACCGAGTGAGCCACGGGCCGGCCCCCGAAGAGTTGGTTTTTTGAAAAGATAAAGAAAATTGATAAACCTTTAGCTAGACTAAGAAAAAAGAAAAAGAAGACTCAAATAAATCAAAATGAAAAAGGAGATATTACCACTGATATCGCAGAAATACTGCCTTGGGTTGAATGTCCCTCCAAAACTTAATCCCCACTATAACTGTTGAGGGTGGGAAATCCTATTACAGTAGTTGAAAGGTGGGGCCTTGAAGAGGTGATTAGATTATAGGACCATGCTGTATTGAAAGGATTAAACATGGTGGTCATGGGTATGGTTTGGAGGGCTTTAAAAGGAGAGTGAATGACGTTAGTCTCTCTCTCTCTACTCGGCCATTTTCACAATGTGATACCCTGCCATCACTGAAGTCATCACCAAAGAAAGCCTTCACCAGATGTGTTCCCTGGACTTTGGACTTCCCATCCTCTGAAACTGTAAGGAATAAATTTAGTTTTCTTTATAAATCACCTAATTCCATGTATTTTGTTATGAGCAACAGAAACAGACTAATACAAGTACAAAGGATCATAAGAGACTACTATGAACAACTATATGTGAACAAACTGGAAAACTAGAAGAAATGGATTAATTCCTGGACATATACAACCTACCAAAGTTGAATCATGAAGAACTAGAAAACCTAAACAGACAAATAACAAGTAATGAGATTGAAGCAGTAATAAGAAGTCTTCCGACAAAGAAAACCACAGGACCAGATGGCTTCACTGCTGAATTCTACCAAACATTTAAAGAAGAACTAATACCAATTCTTCTCAAACTCTTCCAAAAATTGAAGAGGAAGGAATATGTCCAAACTCATTTTACTAGGTCAGCATTACCTTCATACCCAAACTGGAAAAAGACAAAACAAAAAAAGAAAACTACAGACCAATATTCCTAATGAATACAGACACGAAGATTCTTGACAAAATACTCGCAAACAGAATCCAACAACACATTAAGAACAACATATTAAGAAGATCATACACCATGATCAAGTGAGATTCATCCCAGGAATGTAATGATGGTTCCACATATACAAATCTATAAATGTGATACATCACATCAACAGAATGAAGGAAAAAAACCATATGATCATTTCAATAGACACAGAAAAAGCATTTGATAAAATCCAACAACGCTTCATGATAAAAACACTCAACAAGGATCCCTGTACTGGCCAACTGCCAAAAAAACACAAAACACTCAACAAATTAGGTATAGAAGGAATGTACCTCAACACAGTAAAGGCCACATATGACAAACCCTCAGCCAGTATCATACTGAATGGACAAATATTGGAGGCTTTTCCTCTAAGATCTGGAACAAGACAAGGACGCCCACTTTCCCCACTCTTATTCAACATAGTACTGGAAGTTCTAGCCAGCACAATAAGACAAGAGAAAGTGATAAAGCGTATTTAATTGGAAAGGAGGAAGTAAAACTATTCCTGTTTGCAGATGACATGATTCTATACATAAAAACCCTAAAGACACTGCCAAAAATTACTAGAACTAATAAATGAATTCAGTATAGTGGCAAGATACAAAATCAACACACAAAAAACAGTAGTCATCTATATACCAATAATGGAATAGCCAAACAAGAAATCAAAAAAGTAATCTCATTCACAATAGCTACCAAAAAAATGAAATTTAGTAACTTTAACCAAGGAGATGAAAGACCTCTACAGTGAAAACTATAAAACATAGGTGAAAAAAATTAGAGGACACAAATAAATGGAAAGATGTCTCATGTTTGGAAGAATTAACATCATCTAAATGTCCATATTACCAAAAGCATTTTACACATTCAGCACAATACCTATCAAAATACCAATGACATTCTTCACAGAAATAGAAAAAATGATTTTAAAATTTGTGTGGAACCACAAAGACCCTGTATAGCTAAAGCAATCTTGAGCAACAACAAAAAAAACTGAGGCATCACACTCCCTGACTTCAAAATACACTATAAAGCTATAGTAACCAAAGTAGCTGTCATAAAAGCTTAGTAACTGTCATAAAAGCAGACAGATTGACCAATGGAATAGAATAGAGAGCTCTGAAATAAACCCACACATTTACTGCCAACTGATTTTTAACAGAGGTGCCAAAAATATTCAATGGGCAAAGGAGAGCCTCTTCAACAAATGGTGCTGGGAAAACTGGATATCCACATGCAGAAGATTGAAACTAGACCCCTGTCTCTCACCATGCACAAAAGTCAGCTCAAAATGGATCAAAGACCTAAATTTAAGACCTGAAACTATGAAACTACTAGAAGAAAACAGGGGAAATGGTACATGAAATGGGAGTGGTCAGTGCTTTTTTGAGTGAGACTACAAAGGCACAGACAACTAAAACAAAAATAGATAAACGGGACTACATCAAGCTGAAAAGCTTCTGCACAGCAAGGGGCAATGTCTACAAAGTAAAGAGACAACCTACAGAATGGAGGAAAGTGTTTGCATACTATACATCAGACAATGGGCTAATATCAAGAATATATAAGGAACTTAACAGCAAAAACCAAATAGCCCAATTAAAAAGTGGGCAAAGGACCTGAATAGACATTTCTTAAAATAAGATGTAGAAATGGCCAACAGGCACATGAAAATATGCTCAACATCACTAATCTTCAGAGAAATGCAAATTAAAACCACAATGAGATATCATCTCATTCCAGTTAGAGTGTTTATTATTGACAAGACAAAAAACAAAACAAAACAAATGCTGGTGAGGATGCGGAGAAGAAGGAACTCTCCTACATTGTTGGTGGGAATGTAAATTGGTACAGCCACTGTCGAAAACAGTATGGAGGTTCCTCAGAAAACTGAAAACAGATCTGCCTTACAACCCAGCTATCCTGCTATTGGGTATATATGAAAAGGAATAAAGTCAGTATATCAAAAAGACACCTGGGCCTGCCCCATGGCTCACTCGGGAGAATGTGGTGCTGATAGCGCCAAGGCTGTGGGTTCGGATCCTATATAGGGATGGCCGGTGCCCTCACTGGCTGAGCATGGTGCAGACCACACTGTGCCGAGGGTGCGATCCCCTTACCAGTCAAAAAAAAAAAAAAAGACACCTGCAATCCCATGTTCATCACACGCAGCACTGTCCACAATACCCAAGAGATGGAATCAACCTAAATGTCTGTCAATGGATGAATGGGTAGAAAAACTGTGCTATATACACATGATGGAATACTACTCAGTTCTTAAAAAAAAATCCTATCATTTGCAGCAGTATGGATGGAAGTGGAAACCATCATATTAAGTGAAGTAAGTCAGGCACAATAAAACAAATACCACATGATATTACTGCTCATATGTGGAATCTAAAAGGAAAAAAAAAGTGTTTCTCATAGAAGTAGAGAGTAGAATAATGGTTACCAGAGGCAGAGGGGATGGGGGAAAGAGAGAGTGGTGGACTTATGAGTATGAAACTATGCTGTCTACCCTTAGTGAACCATTGTGCAGCATGTGTATGTATTGAAACAATATACCATACCCACAAATATGTACAAGTAAATTTTAAAATATCTTGAATAAAAAAAACAAAAACAAGATGCAAAATAAGATTTGCAGTTTGGGTTTTTTTCAGGTTTTTTTTGAGAATATGCTAGTTATTTTAGTTCACAGTCTACTTGGTCTTTATTTTCCTGTTTGTTTTATTAATTTGAGAATTATTTGGGAAATAGGTTTCCAATATAAATTTGAGAAAAGAGTGCCAATATAGTCATTACATGCATCACGTTTGTTTTGTCTGTCTGTGACTTTTAATTTTTTTTTTTCTTGTGTGTGCCTGGCTGGTATAGGCACCTTGGTACCACCCTGGACCTTGGTGTTATCAGCACCAGGCTGTAAATGTTTCTGTTTCTTTTAAGGAAAACGATGTAATCATTTTCAGGGTTGTATAATCTTACCTGCTAAATTTCTGGTAAATATTTTTAAAATTTTTCAGTGGCCCAAGAAAACTTGAAAAGTTATAGAATATTTGGTTGTTTTATTGATCACATACCAGTTTGTATCAATTGCCTGTGGCATGTTTGAATATAGCTTATAACTCAATTTCTGGATATAATGTTATAATAATTTTGGATAATCCTCTAAACATTACATGGGATTGTAGGTCCATTCACTGTTGCTGGGAGATAGGCTCTAGGGAGCGTTTCATCTTACACCCAGAAAATTTTATTGTTGTCAAGATGCTTTCCCATTCCTAAGTGATTTACATCATGAGTCTAATTCAACTGAGTTGGTTCAGTACTATTTCCCTACTACTCACAGTTTAATAGATATTCTATAGTAAAAAATAACTGAACCAGCTATTGTGAATGGAGGTAACCTCAGAAGTTTGCTAACTCTCAACTGTGAATGATCAGAATTAACTGATTTTGTAAAACAATATTTTTTAGTTCAAAATGTATTGTAATTTGGAAAGCTGGGATTTTTAATTTTAATTTTTTTTGCAAACAAGATGAGATGTTTTACAGTACACATGAATTGGGAATAATGATTATAGGTAGTATAAATATATTATCTGAACAACAACAAATATATGCGGATGTATGCAAACATATTTCTTTGTGCATTTAACTTGACTTGGTCTTTTAAGCATTTGTTTTTAGCCCACTTTTACTTTTAAGAAGTCTGAGTAGGTTAATTGCTAATAACATCTATTCTAGATCTATTGAATGCTTTATCTTGCCCCCTTCTATAAGGCCTATACCTGAGGGGATAAAAAATCTCTCAAATACAATAGTAATATACTGTTCTCTGAAACAAACAACAACAAAAACTCCTAAAATGCTCTGTAGAAATTGCAAATATGTTGTTGTTTAGTCTGGCACTTTATGCAGTCCGTGGAAGGAAGGCTCCTGTGTAAAGATGCATGACTATCTGAAGATTATTTTCAAATGCAAAAGGATTTTTAGTAATTGTAGAAGGCGTAAATTATATGAGGGTACTTCAAGAAATTTGTGGAAAAATAGAATCGGTCTTCATTTGGATAGCCATGAGTAAAAAAAAAAAAAAAAAAAAAAGAAATGGAATGGAATTGAAAGATAATACGAATCTTTCCATGAACTTTTTTTTTTTTTCCTTTTTGTCTTTTTTACTGGCTGGTAACGGGATCGCAACCCTCAGTGTCGCGCCCGTACTGGGGACCGGCAACGGGATCACAACCCTCAGTGTTGCGCCTGCGCCACGCTCAGCCAGTGAGCGGGAACCGGTCACCACATGGGATCCGAACCCTCGGCAGGAGCGCCGCCACGCTCCCAAGTGGCGCACTCTCCAGTGTGCCACTGGGCCGGCCCTCCATGAACTTTTTGAAGTACCCTCGTATTATATTGTTTTGGGGGTTAGTGGTTCTCCTACTTATTATTTTTCTGGTGTGAGATTTCTATTACTAAAATTATGATTCTCAGTTGAAAAATGGCATTCAGTTCAGGCTTGTACAGTTTTTTGGCAATACAGAAGTTGCATCACTTTCTTCTTACTCCTTCCCTCCTTCCATTCCCCCAGTCCTAATTATTAAAATGTGTAGCACCTTCTATGAACAAAATGTTTAAGAAAAGTATTTAAAGTTTGGGGTGAGGATGTGATTAGAATAGCATAAATTTTACCATGTTAACCATTTTTAAGTGTATAGTTTAGTAGTGTTAAGTAATTCACATTGCTGTGCAGCCAATTTCCAGAACTCTTTTCATCTTGCAAAATTGAAATTCTAGCTTACTTGGTTAGAGTGTGGTGCTGATAACACCAAGGTCCAGGGTTCGATCCCTAGCCAGCTACCAAAAACCAAAAAACTGACTCTATATGCATTAAACAACTCTCTATTACCCTCTCACTCTAGTCCCTGACCACCACCACCATTCTACTTTATGTCTCTACGAATTTGATTACTCTCGATACCTCATATAAGTGGCATCACACAGTATTTGTCTTTTTTGTGACTGGCTTATTTCACTTATCATAGTGTCCTCAACCTCCATCTATGTTGTAGCATATGTTAGAATTTTCTCCCTTTGTAAGACTGAATAATATTCCATTGTGTGTTTATGTCACATTTTGTTTATCCATTCATTCTTTGATAGACACTTGGGTTTCTTCCACCTTTCGGCTATTGTAAATAATGTTGCTTTGAACATGCACATATTAAATATCCATGTTCGAGTCCCTGCTTTCAGATCTTTTGGGTATACCCAGAAGTGGAATTGCTGGATCACTGATCTCCATATTGGGTACATCTTTTTACCTTCCTACCCAACAGTGCAGAAGTGTTTCAATTCTCTACATCCTCATCAACACTTATTTATTTATTTATTTGGCACTGACCGGTACAGGGATTGAACCCTGGACCTTGGTGTTATCAGCGCACCATGCTCTTTTTTTTTTTTTTTTTTTTTGATAGCAGCCATCTTATGCATATGGAGTGAGATTTCATAGTGGTTTTGATTTGCATTTCTCTAATGATTAGTTAAGTTGAGCGTCTTTTCATGTACTTGTCGGCCATTTATATATCTTCTTTGGAGAAATATCTATCAAGTCCTTTGCCCAATTTTTAATTAGATTTTTTGTTGTTGTTGAGTTATAGGAGTTCTTTATATATTCTGGATATTAACCCTTTTTCAGATATAAGATTTGTATATATTTTCTCCCATTTCATAGGTTGCCTTTTCACTCTGTTCAGAGTGTCTTATGATATAAAGAAGTTTTAATTTTTGTAGTCCAAAGTTTTTGTTTTCATGTTTGTTTACCTGTGCTTTTGGTGTCATATCCAAGGAATAATTCCCAAATCCAATGTTGTGAAGCTTTTCCCTTATGTTTTCTTCTAAGAGTTTTATAGTTTTAAGTCTTACATTTAGGTCTTTGGTCCATTTTGAGTTAATTTTTGTTTTTTGTTTTTTGTGCCTGGCAGGTGTGGGGATTCTAATCCTTGACTTTGGTGTTGTAACAGATTTGATTTTTGTGTATGGTGTAAGGTTGAGTTAATTTTTTTTCTTATTATTTTTTAAAAGATGACCAGTAAGGGTATCTTAACCCTTGACTTGGTGTTGTCAGCACCACGCTCTCCCAAGTGAGCTAACTGGCCATCCCTATATAGGGATCCAAACCTGTGGCCTTGGTGTTATCAGTACCACTCTCCCAAGTAAGCCACGGGCCAGCCCTGAGGTAATTTTTTAATATGGTGTGAGGTAAGGGTTCAGGTTCATTTTTTTGCATGATATCCAAATGTGTCAGCGTATTTGTTAGAGACTATTCTTTTTCTCATTGAATGGTCTTGGCACCCTATTGATAATTAATTGGCCATAGATCCAGATTCTCAGTTCTGTTTCATTGGTCTATATGTCGGTTCTTATGTCAGTACCATACTGTTTTGATTACTGTGGCATAATAGGTTAAATTTTGAAATGAGGAAGTATGAGTCTTCCAACTTTGTTCTTCTTTTTCAAGATAGTTTTGATTATTCAGAGCCTGTTGAGATTCCAAATAAATTTCAAGATTGGCTTTTCCATTTCTGCAGAAAAATGCCACTGGAATTTTGATAGGGATTGCATTGGATCTGTAGATCATTTTGGGAAGTATTGCTATCTTAACATATTTAAATTTTCCAATCCGTGAACACAGATGTCTTTCCATTCATTTAGGTGTTCTTTAATTTCTTTCAGGAATCCTTTGTAGTTTTTAGTGTACAAGTATTTCTCCTCCTTTGACTAAATTTATTCCTAGCTATTTTATTCTTTTGGATGCTATTGTAAATGGCATTTTTTAAAATGTTCTTTTTGGATTTTTTATTGCTTAGTTTGTAGAAACACAACTGATTTTTCTTTATTGATTTTGTACTCTGCACACTTTGCTGAATTCATTTATTACCTTTAGTAGATTGTGTGTGTGTGTGTTTCAGTCCATTTTGTGTTGCTGGTTTTGTTTTTTTTTCCTTTTTGTCTCTTTTTTTTATGACCGGCAACGGATCGCAACCCTCAGTGTCGCGCCCGTACCGGACCGGGACCGGCAACGGGATCGCAACCCTCGGTGCTGCCCCCGCACCTCGCTCAGCCAGTGAGCGGCCGGTCTGTATGTGGGATCCCAACCCTCGGCGGGAGTGCCGCTGCGCTTCCCAAGCGGCGCACTGTAGCAGTGCGCCACCGGGCCGGCCCTGTGTTGCTGTTAATAGAAATATCTGAGACTGGGTGATTTATAAAGGAAAGAGGTTTATTTGGCTTACGATTCTGGGACAGCTGCATCTGGCATGGGCCTCAGGCTGCTTCTACTCATGGCAGAAAAGTGGCAGGCAGCTGGCGGGGACAAGCAGATCACATGATGAGAGGAAGCAAGAGAGAGAGAGGAGGTGCCAGGGTCTTTTAAACAACAAGCTCTTGCGGGAACTAATAGAGTGAGAACTCACTCATTTATCCCCATTCCCCCAGGGAGAGCATTAATCTATTCACGAGGGATCTGTCCCTATGACTCAGTCAGTTTCCAACACTGCCACATTGGGGATCAAAATTCCACATGAGTTTTGGAGGGGACAACACATCCAAACTCCATCAGTGTGTATTCTTTGTTTTTTTTCTATATACAGGATCATGTCAGCTGAGAGTAGAGATAGTTTTATTTCTTCCTTTCCAATTTCAATTCCTGTTATTTCTTTTTCTTGCTTCATTGCTGTGGCTAGAAATCCTAGTACAATATTGAATAAGACATTATTTTTTAATGCTTAACTATTTATAATGTTTAATAAAGCTATGCTATTTTCTGTACTTATCAAAGATGTCTTGCCTTTTAACACGTATTATGATGTTTCCATGTAATATGAAATGCTGAATTTTCCTTTTTTTAAATTCTGTAAGTTAGAAATTATGTATATTAAGCTTAATTATTCATAATGACAGGGCTATTTTTATATTTTAAGATGTCAGTAGAGAGAATACATTTTTCTTGGTTTTAATCTGATTATAACATTCAAAAAATGTTAGCTTCTGTCTGGCCAGTTAGCTCAGTTGGTTAGAGAATGATGTTGATAACACCAAAGTCCAGAGTTCAATCCCTGAACTGGCCATCTGCCAAAAACAAAAAACAAACAAAAAAACAAAGCAAAAAACTAGTTTCTGAGAGAGCTTGGATATTTACCAACTCCAAGATACTTTACAAAATGAGCAGTCTGTGTCAGAGGACTGACAATAAAAACTTCACAACCTGAATCCTGTTCATAAGGGCACAGACTGTATATTAGTCAGTAAACATTAACATTAGGTAGTGACCTAAGGATAACAGAAATGGACAGATGAGGAAAATTACTAAGGTTTGATCGGAAGAAAGTCATACTGTCATCACTGAAGGTATCTTGCAGAGATGTTTCTCTTTTTTCTTCTAGCTGTGGAAGAAAGCTTATTTGTAAACCCTTTCTCTCAGAGAACTGATTAAATTTAAAGGAAAGGTGAATCTAAGAGCCTTTTCTGAGTACAGAAGGAGGAAATCACAGAACTTCCCCTCCTCCCCCAATAGGGATAATTTAATCCTTTGAAGAGGGATGCTGTGAGAATTTTGACACCTTTGAATCTTTTTGGAGTCTTAAAACTGGATAAACTGCAGGAAAGTTCAGTTCTGACGATGGTTAGAGGTAAGTTAGAAAACTCAAGGCTTAGGGCTGGCCAATTAGCCCAGTTGGTTAGAGCGTGGTGCTGGTAACACCAAGGTTAAGGGTTCTGATCCCCTTACCAACCAGCCACCAACAAACATACAAAACTCAAGGCTTAATAAAACCACAATTAGAATGGCAGCGAGGGATGAGTTAAAAATTAACACGGTATTTTGGTGTTGATATTTCTTTAAATTGTGTCTCATCCTTTTGAGTAGGTTAATACTAGTTAATATTTATTTTAAAATTCTGTTTCATAGAAAAACATAATTGAATGAAAAATGTGTTATTTTCTAAGTCCATTAACCATGTAAGAGACACCTGGTTATTCATATTAGAAAACTTTCCAGTAAGTTGCAGTTTACTTGATTTGTGACACCCTAAGAAGAAATCAAAAAGAATAGAGGCTTGAGTACCTTGCAAAGTTAAGTTAGGGAAAGTGATGACAATACCACAGGAAGGAGTTTGCCAGAGCTTAGGGTACTGTATTAAAATGAACTCTTTTGGAGCAAAACTGAGATTATATTTATTGGGCCTGGTCTTTGAAAGTTTAAGGTTAGTAAGATTATCATTTATTTTATTAGTGTAATATGTACCTGCTAAATGTATAACATCAGAATGATTTTTGAAGTAGATAATTTAATAACCTTACTCTGGATTTTAACTTTAGGCACATCCTCTTCTTTGTATTCGCATCATTTCTGTCTTACTTTTAGGTCTCCGGGGTGTCTTTTGACTGTTCAATAGACACCCTAACAGTATTCTTATTTCCCACTTTTTGTTTTTGAGTCCATTATGAACTTATTTTGTCTGCATTAACATATTTACTTCATATTTATTTTTATTCTTTTAAACAGTTTTTTTATATAAACAGATAATTTATATATCATAAAATTCACTAGTCAGTGCACATATCATTGGTTTTTAGTCAGTTTACAAAGTTGTACAGCCATCAACACATCCAATTTTAGAACATTTCCTTCATTCCTCCAAAAATCCCTTCTGCCTGTTTGCAATCATTTCCTGTTTCCACCCCCAGTAATCATGAATTTACTTTCTGTCTCTACAAATTTGCTTTTTTGGAGATCCAATATAAATGGAATCATACAATATGTGGTGTTGTGTCTGGCTTCTTTCACTTAGCTTGATGTTTTTAAAGTTCATGCAAATTGTAACATGTTTCAGCATTGTTCCGATTGATTGTTGAATAGTATTCCATTGTATGGATATACCACAGTTTGTTTATTTATTCATCTAGTGGTGAACATTTGGATTGTTTCTACTTTTTGGCCATTATTGTATTTATTATGTCATCCTTTAAGCATTTTTTACTGTGTATGTGTTTAATAATGTACATAATATACAAGAGTACTTCAAAATTCATAGAAAGATTTGTATTATCTTTCAATTCTGTTTTTTTCCAGGAACCTTTTTTGAACTACCCTTGTATGACCACAGTAACATCTAAACATAATATATATGCATGGGGAATATACTCAAAATTTTTTAGTAATGTGGTACAGGATCAATAAAGTTTGAAGGTCACTGTTCTAGTCCAGAACAGTCTTTAAGCTCCCTCTAAATCTCTTCTCTGAGATATGCCCTGGCTTATCCAAGTTAGTTTAATCACTTCATCTTCTGCAAATTCTCTGTATCTAGTACATACCTTTTTTATACCAGTTCTCAAGCTAAATTGCAGTTATTTATCAATATGTCTGCCTCCTTACTAGACTGCTACCTCTTTGAGGACAAGAAATGGGACTTATTCAGCCAGTACTTGTTGAATGGGTAAGTAGCCTCGTGGGTGAGGCACTCGTGTGACTCTGTGAGTGCCTCCTTAAATTTTGTGTCCTAGGTAACTCTTGCCTCACCCTACTTTCAGCCCTGCTTATATCTAATAAAATTAGGTTAAATTCCCCTGGCCTGTAACTGGACCTGATAAACTTTAGATTGGCCATGCTGATTTCTATTTTTAACACGTGATGTCACAGGAAAAAAACCTTCATTAGGAGACTTTAATGTAGACTAAAAATCAGAAAACTTTTTCTTTGATATTTCTTGTACTACACAGTGCATACTATAGTACATAATAGAAGTATAATTAAGGTCTGATAAATGTGATAGTAATGATAGCTAGTAGTGATTGAGGTTTTACTGTGTGCCAAGTACTGCACTAAATCCTTTACAGGTATTAAACTCATTTAATCCTCATAGCGAGTCCATAAGATAGGAATTGTTATCCTCATTTGGCAGCTGAGGAATCTACAGCTCTTCTCTAGCTTGTAAGTAAAGGGGCTGTGATTCAAACCCAAGCAAAATCTGGCTCCAGAGCCAGCCCTCTTAATCACTCTTCTGAACTGAGCATATGAAAAGGTTTAATTTTTCATATAGGGTGATCTTTTAAAAATAGTATTGAGGTAAGATAGAGTAAAGCTTTTTTGTTTTTCTTTTAGCAGCAAACTTTAACAATCTTATAATTAGGTATTAGAAATATTTATTGTTCTAGATTCAGCTTAAAAATTAGCTTCACCAGTAAGCTTGTGATTTTTTTTTTTTTACTCTGTTTTCCAGCCCCCTTTAAATCATTTAGGTACACTTAAGAGTGTCTTGTGTTGTTAGCAATTGTTAAATGGAAAGCCTTGAGGACAGTCAGGCAATATGTTGAGACTTCTGCACTACTGGAAGTATCTTGGAGTTGTTTCGTCATAAGACTGTTTTAAAATCTGCTAATGGTTTGATTCCAGTGTTGGGAAAATATAGGAAAAATGGTCAGGGCCCCTCAGATGTTCAGAATCTTGCCGAGCATTTGATGTAAACAGGCCATATGCACTCAGGTGTTCCTTGGTTATCTTCTAGTGTAATTGCGCATGTGCACCCAGGTGTCCTGGGTTATGGACTTAAGTATAAGGATGAGTGGCTCTGATCCACGGTGCCTCCCATCCCCGGGATACACCCCCCCATGGGGAGGCCACTACTGCTGCTGGAGGCTGCTGCTGCTAGTGCCTCCGGGATGCTCTGCAAGGCCACTGCCACTACTAAACCTGTAAGCTACCTGACCTGTAAGCTGCTGCCACTGAGGAAGCTGAGGACTGAGCTCATGTAGAGAAAGTGAAGGAAAATGGTCAGGGCCCCTCAGGTGTTCAGAATCTTGCTGAGCATTTGATGTAAATATGCATGTGTGCCCAGGTATTCTTGATTATTGTCTAATGTAATTGCTCATGTGCACCCAGGTATCCTGGGTTATGGACTTAAGTATATAAAGGACAAGTGGCTCTGATCCACAGTGTCCTCCGTCCCCGGGATACCCCCTGCGGGCCACAGGGAGGCTGCTATTGCTGCTGGAGGCTGTTGCTGTAAGCTGTTGCTGCCATCGCACTTGGGATGCACTGAGAGGCCACTGCTGCTACTACTGCTGGATCTGCTGTAAGCTGCTGCTGAGGACTGAGCTCATGTCATCTGTCTGCGGCTCCTGGGACCTTTCCCAATTACCTAGCTTATGGACCTGCATGTGAGGGGTCTAGTGACCCAGCCTGGCATGTGAGGAGTCTGGGACCCAGTCTATACAATGGGTTTGAAGGGTCTGAGCCCTAGCCCTGACAATAAAATGGAAACTTAGTATAACTAAAATAATGAAATGTTTTGTCTTTAGCATTAGCTATTGCTGAAACCATACAGTTGGCATAGTCGTGCAGCTATTCCCCTAACTTTACAGCTTATATGCTTGTTTTATAGTATGGCATTGTGTGTAACATAAGAAGCTTGTAGGCAGGCAATAATTGATAGCATAATAGCTGCATGTTTAAAGTTAAAGGCAGTTACATCAACTTTAAATTAATTCCAGTTTAAAGGATCAATTTTAATTGTTTTATCCTAAAAAGTTAAATGGATATCTCAAGTTTCCTTTTTTTCTCTCTTTTTTTTGGGGGGGCAGAACTCAGTCTGTCCCTTTCTCTGGCAACTGATCCTTTTACTGTCTCCATAGTTTTGCCTTTTCTGGAATGCCATATAGTTGGAATCATACAATATGTAGCCTTTTCAGATTGGCTTCTTTCACTTAGTAATATACATTTAAAGTTCTTTCATCTCTCTCTTTTTATTTTTTATTTTTATTCCTTTTTCCCTTCATCTCTTTTCATGGCTTGATAGCTCGTTTCTTTTCAGTGCTAAATAATATTCCATTTTCTGGATGTAGCACAGTTTATTCATTCACCTACTGAAGGACATCTTGGTTGCTTCCAAGTTTTGGCAATTGTGAATAAAGCTGCTATAAACATCCATGCACAGGTTTTTGTGCCGTCCTCTTATTTTTATTATTTTTCTACTCATATATCCCCAATCTAATTCATTTCAGTGTACAAAGGTATTTCAAAAACTCATGGAAAGATTTGTATTATCTTTCTATTTTTCTATGAACTTTTTGAAGTACCCTTGTATTTAATATGTTTAATATTGGTGTGTACTTATTTTTGAAATATATTCATATTGTTTTGTGTGTATGTGTTTTTAACCTATAAAATGGTATTGTGCTCTGGATCTCACTTATTTTTTGCTCAACACTGTTTAAGATTTAAACATACTATATTTGTAAATCTAGTTTACAATTGATCATTATATAATGTTCCATTGTACATGCATTTCCACATTTTACACATTTTTCTAATAATGGATACCTAGATGTGCCTTGAAAACTGCTAACACAAATAGTACTGCTATGAACAACCTTATATGAGGGTACTTCAAAAAGTTCATGGATTCATACTGTCTTTCAATTCTTTTTTTTTTTCATGAACTTTTTGAAGTACTCTTGTATATGTCCTCTATTGACTTTTGCAAAGGTTTCTCTGTAGTGTATACTGAGGAAAGGAATTGCTTATGATCCATATACACACTTTATTTACTAAATATTGCCAGATTGTTTAGCAGAATGGTTGCCCAGTTTATGCTCCCACCACCCATGTATTAGGGTTCCCATTTCCTCACCAGTGTTTGGTCTTATCCATCTGTTTAGCCTTGCCAATCTGATGGGTATAAAGTAATATTTTGTCTTAATTTATGTTTCTGTGATGGAGAGTTAGGTTGGGCATCTCTTCATTTACTTGTTACTATTTGGGTTTCCCCTGCATGTTGACTAAAGTAAGTACCCAAATAATACATATTTGTTGTAGATATTATTATTTTTTTCTTTCTTTTTGTCTTTTTTCGTGACCGGCAACGGATCGCAACCCTCAGTGTCGCACCTGTACTGGACCGGGACCGGCAACGGGATCGCAGCCCTCAGTGTTGCACCCGCACCTCGCTCAGCCAGTGAGCGGGAACCGGTCTGTATGTGAGATCCGAACCCTCGGCGGGAGCGCCGCCACACTCCCAAGCGGCGCACTGTAGCAGTGTGCCACCGGGCCGGCCCTGTTGTAGATATTTTTGAAAATACAAATTGGCAAATATAAAAAGATCATCAGTAATACTCCAGCCTAGAGATAAGTGCTATTAACATTGGCTATATCATTCTGGTCTTTAAATATTCATATACATTGGCCAGCTGCTATTGAAAAAAAAAAAGATAAATATTCAAACATACATTTCATATATGCATACACAAACGTGTTTGTTTATTAATGGGATCATACACACAGTTTTATAACTTATATTTTTTATTTCACAGTAATTTATGACCATTTCCCTGTTTCATTAGAAATTTTTCTGTATCACTGAAATAAGTACATATTCCATTTAGGGCTTCTAAGTTATTTAATCTTCTGCTGTGGGATATTTATATTCTTTTTGCTTTTTCTGTCATTAACAATACTTTGAACTGTCAATCAAGCCGACAGTTTTATGTGGCAAAGCTGGAGGGATTATGCTCATTTCGTCTTTTGTGAATAAAGTTGCAGGCTGTTTTAGACTATTTTCCACTTGGATTCTAGGGCAGCTATTAATGCTTCATTTTATAAAAAGACATTTAGCCCTGATGTTCCAGGGCTAGAGTTCAAAGACTTCCCAGTTGGGTCTTGTATCCATCTTTCTTTTTTCACTTTGGCAAGGCCAAGTTAGCATAGAAGGATAGCACAGGAGTAGAGTTAGTCCTGTGTTTCAATATCACTGTCCCCTCTAAAAGGGCTGCTTAACTTCATTTTATTTTTCAAAATATTAATAGCTTTTTAATATAAAACTGAGAATACTCATAAAACAATTGAGAAAATATAGAGCCATAAAGAAAATAAAATTTCCATAATCCTTTTACCCAAAGATAACCTACGTTTTGCCTTATATCCATTTAGGTGTTTTTTGTAAGTGTGTGCTTGAGCCAGCTAGCATTGGTTCACCAGAGCTAGTAATTAAGGAATTATGCAAGCCTAACTTGTTTATAGCTAGTTATTAGCCATGGTGGGAATAGTTATACCACAGAAATTGGCAGATGCTACTGAATCAGAAATTCTGGTATTGGGGCACAGCAATATATAGTCTTACAAACCCTTCTGATTCTGGTGCATGCTAAAGTTTGAGAACCGTTGGTATAGATTTACATTAGATTGTCTTATTGGTCTGATGATTTCTAGATATACGTTCCTAGATATATGTTCATTTTAAAGACTTTAGGTACATATTGTAAAAATTCCTAGATATGTGTTCATTTTAAAGTCTTTAGATGCATATTGCAAAATTGTATTTTAAAAAGGTTGTACCAGTTTCCATTCCCACCTGAAGTCTATATATCAACTTCATTATGGGCTCTTTTTCATATAGAGAGGAAAACAGCTTTCTTAAGGTTTTTACTTCCTTTTTAGCTGTGTCTGTATGAATCTAGCCATCCTAGAACTCAGTACACCTGCATTGTCTCCAACGATTATTACTATTTACATTTTTAAAAGGACAGTTGAGATACAGGAAAAACTGCTTTGCCTGCAGAACACATCTAACATCATGTGTTGCTGTACCTATGAGTACCTACTTTTAATCCCTTTGTGAATTATTCCTTATCTCTGACACACAACATTCTTCTGAAACACCACTTTAAAATGTATTAAGATTCATTGCAGCATTTATTCACAATAGCCAAGCTATGGAATCAACCTAAGTTGATCTGTGGATGAATGGATAAATAAATATACATTGATGTGATGGTTAACTTTATGTGTTAACTTCACTAGATTAAGGGATACTTAGAAACCTGGTAAAGCATTATTTTTGGGTGTGTCTGTGAGAGTGTTTCCAGAGGGGATTAGCATATGATATTGAGTGGATTAGGTGGGGAAGATCTGCCCTCAATATGGGTGGACACCATCTAATCTGTTGGGGGTCCAGAGAGAATGAAAACAGAGTAAAAGCCAAATGTATCTCTCTGTCTGCTAGAGCTGGGATACCCTCTTCTCTCCTGTCCTTGGACATCAGAATTCTAGGTTCCCCAGCCTTTGGATTCCAAGATTTATACCAGCAGCACCCCGTGGCTTCAGGCCTTTGATCTTGAACTGAGAAACTGTCGGCTTCCCTGGTTCTGAAGCTTTTGGATTTGGTAAGCTTTTGGACTAAGCTGTGCTGCTGGTATCCCAGGGTCTCTAGCTTGCCGACGGCCTATTGTGGGACTTCTCAGTCTTCATAATCACGTGAGCCAATTCCCTTAATAAATCCCCTCTCATATATCTATGTACATATCCTATTGGTTCTGTCTCTCTGGAGAACCCTGACTAGTACAAAGTGAATACTTTTCAGCCTTGAAAAGGAGATCCTGTCATTTGCAACATCATGGATGAACCTAAAGGATATTATGCTAAGTGAAATAGGCCAGGCACAGAAAGATCACTTCATGATCTCACATGTGGAATCTTAAAAAGTCAAACTCAAAGAAGCAGAGAGTAGAATGTTGGTTGCCAGGGGCTGGGGATGTGGGGATGGGAATGGGGAAATGTAGGTCAAAGGGTACAAAGTTTCAGTTAGGATAACTAAGTTTTGGAGAGTTACTGTACAGAATGGTGACTATGGTTGATAACAATGTATTGTGTACTTGAAAATTGCCAAGAGAGTAGATCTTAATAAAACAACAAAAAATGGTAAGTATGTGAGGTGATGGATATGTTAATTAGCTTAATTTAACCATTTCACAATGTATACATATATCAAAATATCATATTGTATACCATAAATATATACAATTTTTATTTGTCAACTATACCTTGATGAAACATTAACAAAAATTAATTTAAAATTAAATTTTAAAGACTTTTAATTAGATTAGGGGGCAGAATTTACAAGTATTGGTGAAAAGAAGGATAATTCAGGCAGGTTTGCAATATTTGATTGGCACTGACTATTGACCCACCCTTTTTTTTTTTTTTTTTTTTTTTTTTTTTTGTCTTTTTTTCCGACCCATTGTTTTTTGATTTTGTGCTTTTGTTAAGGAGCAACTTCAAACATTAAGACTGGCCCTTATTTCAACCTTTATCCTTCAGTGACTTTTTGTTGTTGTTGTTGTTAGAATGAGTACTTTGGACTCAAACTGTTAATTTTATGATGGCATTTGTAGAGTCTGCCAAATTGCTAAGCTTCCAAATTTATACAGTCTCAGGAATCTTTTGATTTAATTAAGCATTCCATAATTTTGTTCTTATTTCTATCTCCAAAGTTTATGTTCTTGACCTGAACAAATAGGTCTCAGAGATACGGCTCTGAAAGAAATGGTGAACTTTGCAGTTGAAATAACCCCCTTATTCTTTTATGACTCATATTACCTTCCACTAGAGTGTGCTAGCTTGGATAGCTACCTAGCCTTAGTTAAGTCACCTAATTTCTCTGTGCCTCAATTTTCGTATCTGTAAAATCGGGCTGCTGATACCCATGTCAGAAGATTATTATCAGGATTAAATGCAAAATATGTAATGCATGTAGCACAATTCACATAGGCACTTAGTAATTGATAAATTCCTTTCAACTTCTCAACTTCTCTCTTTTTTCTTTAACTTCTCTTCTTAGTATAAGTAGTCTTTACAGGTCTCTCCTTTGATATTTCCTCTCCTTACATCAGTAGTTGTTAACTGTTTTGGGGTTTTATCCTCCTTTCAGAACCTGACATAAGCAATGACTCTTCTTTCCAGAAAAATCGTAGACTTTCCTGAAGCTCATCTATGGACCATGTTAAGGATCTCTGTAGAGGATCCCCCTACCAAGTAGCTGCCAAAAAAAAAAAAAAAAGATCTCTGCAGAACCTCTTCCCCTTGGCAGACTTATCCAGTTTCCTGGCTTTGGTTGTCATCTCAGTGTAGATGGCTCCTAAATCTGGTTTTCTCTCTCTTGAACTGCTATCTGCTGTATATTATCATGGTATCTTTATGTAATGGAGATTTAATAAATGAACAGAGGATTAAATAATGAAATTTAATTATTGATATTATAGACCAAATAAATATATGACACTGTGTGGCTACACTTAGAGACCTGTATTCACTTGAACTACAGCTAATAAAGTTAAATCAGGTTAAATATTGACTAAGGCACAAATATCTAATTTTCTGAGGTATACATTGGAGCTTACTTGTAAACTTGTAAAAATGGTTTTGGTCACAATTCTTTTTTATCTTTTTTTTTTTTGGTGGGGCAGCTACCCAGATGTGGGTATCCGAACCCTTGACCTTGGTGTTACCAACACCGTGCTCTAACCAACTGAGCTAACCGGCCAGCCTTTGGTCACAAATGTAGCCAGAAAATCAGTTTCCAAGAAACTCCCAAATGGGGTAGCTTCTTTCAGATTACAGGCTACAGTCAAAATGTAATCTCATCTGAAAATTCACTATTTCTCTTTAAATTATTATCATGGACAACTGGATGTTATTAGAGCCTTGCGCAATCATCTTTTCCACCCATTCTACTCCTACACAGTTTTGGTTAGGACTCTTAGAGTTGCAGGGGACAGAAACCTAGTTTAAGGGGGGAAAAAGAGTTACAGGTGCAAGTAATTGAATAATCTAGTCAAATCTGACTTAGCACAGATTTAGGGGCTCAAATGACTTTCAGTGGCTTTCACTTTGATCCCCTATTTCTCAGCTCTTATTTTTTCTTTTTTGGTCTTTCAGCCTTACTTCTAAAATGGGTGGCTTTCCTTATGTAGTTAGTGAAGATGGCTGCAAGCAGCTCCAGTCCATATTGGTTTCATAGTTGCAATCCTAGAAGAAGCAAGATAGATCTTTCTCCATACTGTCAGAAAAAAAATTTCTGGGAAAGACTTTGCACTTGCTTCGGACACTTAACGTTCTCTGTATATTTTCTTCCTTCATACATACACAAAATGGGGTAGGAGTAGTATGCTCCAATAGAATTTCTAGGCAGATCTACCATATTCTCCCAGGATTACTTTATAATAAAATACTTGGGTAGAACCCAACTCTCTTCTTGAAAACAGTGGCCCTTTCATCTCTGAGGACATTGAATGAGATTATAAAATATTACACTTTATTTCCCCCTTTTAGTGCCACTTGTATTACTTTTATAAATGGTTTTCAAAGTGAGCACCATCTGGGAATTTGTTAGTAATATAAATGCTGGGGCCTCATCCCAAACCTATGACTGTGGATTAAATGTCCTCCCAAAACTCATAGAAGCTTGGCCCCCTTTATAATGGTGTTAAGAGGGTGGGAAATCCAATTATGACAATTTAAAGGTGGGGCTGTTAAGAGGTCATTAGATTGTGAGGATTGTATCCACATGAATGGGTTAATCAATTGATAGTTTAATAGGTGGTAAAGGGTATGGTTCTGATGACTTTATTTTTTAAGTTATTTATTTAAGCCATCTTCTGCAATCTGGTTACTTTAAAAGGAGAGCAAGTGAGGTTAGCACTCTCTTGCTCCGCCATTTGCCATGTGACACCCTGCATTGTTGTAGAACCACCACCAAGAAGGCCCTTACCAGATGTATTCCCTGGACTGTAGACTTCCCAGCCTCTGAACTGTAAGAAATAAATATCATTTCTTTGTAAATTATCCTGTTTCAGGTATTCTGTTATATACAACAGAAACGGACTAATGCACCTACTATGTTAGAAACCTTGGGGGTGAGGCCCAGCAATCTGCATTAACAAGCTCTCCAGGTGATTTTTATGTATGCTAAAGCTTGAGAACCACTGACCTATATCATGGGTGCTCACAGCTGTCTGAAATAGAAGAGAGAAGGAATCTTCACTGTTGATTAGTAGTTTTAGTATTTTCTCTGACCAGCACAGCTGGAAATGATTTTTAAAAAATTTAAATTTCTGGGGCCGGCCAGGTGGCGCACTGCTACAGTGCGCCGCTTGGGAAGTGCGGCGGCGCTCCTGCCGAGGGTTCGGATCCCACATACAGACCGGCCGCTCACTGGCTGAGCGAGGAGCGGGGGCAACACCGAGGGTTGCGATCCCGTTGCTGGTCCCGGTCCAGTACGGGCGCGACACTGAGGGTTGCGATCCGTTGCCGGTCACGAAAAAAAAAGACAAAAAAAAAAAAATTTAAATTTCTGCAAGATTGTTGTCTGTACATTTCATTTCAAGCATTTCAGTTCTCTTTAAGGAGATATGTGTTTCTTTAATTTTTTATGATTCACTGTCATCAGGAAAATAGGAAAGCATAGTAGCCATTTTTTGAGTAACATTTGTATACCAATCAGGCCAATTGTGTTTTTACATACAACAGGTGGTTTAATTCCTCATGCAATCCTATGAAATAGGTGTATTAGTCCATTTTCTGTTGCTGATAATAGAATACCTGAAACTGGGTAATTTATAAAGAAGCAGAATTTATTTCATACAGTTTTGGAGGCTGGGAAGTCCAAGGTCCCGGGGGCAACATTTGATGAAGGCCTCCTTGGTGGGAACACTATAGAATCCCATGATGACCAGGTTATCACATGGTGAGAATGGCAAGAGCACATGTGCACATGCTCTCCTAATAAACCCCCAGTCTACTCCTTGATAACCCATTAAACCATCAACCTATTAATCTATGAATGGATTAATCCATTCATGAGGGCAGAGTCCTTACAATTCAATTACCTCCCAAAGGCCCCACCTTTCAAATACCTAGTCCAATTTCCCACTCTCTTAACACCATTACAATGGGGATCAGCTCCAATGAGTTTGGGAAGAAATTAAAATTGTAGCAGTAGGTTATGGTCTTACATCCCCATTGTTGCTGAAAAGAAAATCGAGACTGAGAGAGGTTTAAAAAGTTGCCCAAGGTAGTGTATCTAATAAACAGAAAAGTTGAGTTTGAATGTATATATCCAACAAGCATTTTTTAAAGGGCCTACTGTGGGCTGGTACCTTTTATAAGTATCAAGAGTATAAAAATGCTTGAGACCTAATTTTTGTCATCAAGGAACTCAGTCTTTTTTTGGGGGGGTGTATGGCCGGTACAGGGATTGAACCCTGGACTTTGGTGTTATCAGCAGGAACTTAGTCTTATAAAGAAGACAGACAGTAGGGTAATAACTCCTATAACAAAGATGTCTAAAAGGTGATGTGGGGAACAGTGGAGGGAACACCTGACTTTGCTTTGGTGGATTGGGGACAGCTTCAAAGAAGGATGGGATATTTGATGTTTGAGTAGATAACATTAAAAATTCCTTTGATAAACAAAAATCTCATTCTTCTTTCATGTTTAATGAAATTTCAAAATAAATTGTTTCTAAAAGCAAATCAAAACAATGATAACTTCAGAATGTCTTGTCTTTTTTTTTTTTGTCCTTTTTGAGACCGGCCGCACCACACTCAGCCAGTGAGCGCTGTGAGCGCACCGGTCATCCCTATATAGGATCCGAACCCTCGGTGGGAGCGCTGCTGCGCTCCCAGCGCCACACTCTCCCGAGTGCGCCACGGGCTTGGCCCCAGAATGTCTTTTCAAACTACATTTGCCCTCTATTCCCATATTCTAATATGTTCTTGGAGGAGGGGCTTGTTTTAGCACTTCATAATTCTAAAAGCTGCATTGTGTGCCATGGTTTAGATCATGGTTCAGTGTCATCTGTTACTGTCATTTACCCTTTTTTTTAAAAAAAAAAAAAAACAAGCTCTTTACATGTTATATTTTTATAATATGGGTTGTTATAGGGTTATTTGGTACATACACTTTGTTTCCTGTTTTTAAGTATGTAAAACATAGGTCAAATTGTTGGTGGCGTTTTGGCATTTAAGCCTATAGCGTGAGATGGTACACATAATCTGTGTCTCTCTGATAGTATGGTTTAAGATAGTATATTAGAGAGGAAAGAATGCCAGTGGAAATCAGGAGATATGGTCCCATTTTAAATAGTGACTAATTATGTGATTTTGAAGTCATTTTCTTCATGTGTTTATTTCCTAGTCATATTGGAACTTTTCAGACTAAAACCAAATTCTGGAAACTGTTAGAATTGAACTAATGGTTAGAAGATACATGGGCTGTGTAGCAAATTTGCTACCTTGTTATGTTCACGTGCTTTATGTGTAAATTTTTTAAAAAAAGATCTCTTGTATCTCTTGGCAATTTTGGTGGTCTTGAAAATGTTCTCTTTCTCAGTTCTTTTCTGTATTCCACTAACTTTATGACATTTTCTCAATGAGTAAGTACATTCAAAAACAATATAATAAGGTTGGGAACCTGTTAATTGGTCAAGATGATGGGAAATTTTTCTATATAGCAGTTGTATGTTTTGACATTCAGATGTAAGTTTTTTTACTCATTTAAATTAGATTTTATCTACTTTTAGCATCAGGCAGCAGAGAATAAAGTGGCTAGCTTCTTGGTTGAGAGAAACTCCTTTTGTTTAAGAAAATAAAGTCTAGCAACACATTTATTTTGGTTCTTAAATATGATGAATATGAGTAAATTTCTCTCTCTTTCTGGAATTTATAGTATATCAGGAATTTTCTACCTTTCTATAAATTTGCCTGTATCAGTGAAGGCAAATGAAAGTGAATGGTAACATATTTTTTAGTAGTGTGCATTAATCTACTCCTAATGAGATTAAGTGTGTTCTATTGCACATCAATTTGTGATCTGGCTTGCAAGATTTACATTTTGTTTTTTTAGGATTTGTCAAAATTTTTTGATTTTTCTGGAAAACAAACCCAGTATATTTATTTCAACCTTTCTCTTCTACTTGAAACACTGTTGTAGAGCTAGGGCTAGGGTCTGGAGCTCACAGACCCCTCGAGCCCATTCACAAACCCTTCACACGCAGGTCTATGAGCTAGGTAACCAGCAAAAAGGTTCTTGGAGCCTTGGCTGAAGTAGGAATAGTCTTTATTCAGCACACACGTCTAGTAGCTAGGCAGTACAAAGAGAAACTCCGAAACTCAACTGCTACCAGCAAAGTCCAAAGAAAAACTGAGCAGCTGCCAGCAGAGTAAACATGCTCTATTTTTAGACGTGAACACTGCTGGCCAGCCTCTGCTTCACAAACTGAAGAAGACACAATAGCAACAAAACTAAAAAGATACATTGGTGCACATGTGCACTAACTCCACCCACACACAACTTGTTTACAAGAAATGTGCTGCTTGACCCCCAACCAGACCTGATCCGAGGGAGCCTGACTGAATTTTCCTATTTTCCCCACAATCCACCCCTTTAGGGTCCCTTGCCATACAATCTACACATTCAGAATCTTCCGCGGTTGTTCCCTTAGCGAGGATAAATGACCCTTTTATTTATACAACCTACTGTCTGTTTGATATGGCTTAAGGCTTGTCCTGTAGTTCTGTCCTTTAGTCACACACGTCCGGTTAGTAGTCATCATTGGTGTG
The DNA here is from genome assembly GCF_000696425.1 of Galeopterus variegatus. NCBI lineage: Eukaryota > Metazoa > Chordata > Mammalia > Dermoptera > Cynocephalidae > Galeopterus > Galeopterus variegatus. The sequence goes on along the minus strand of NW_007726212.1, from coordinate 688,958 downwards.
ATTTTCCATGGGAATCTTGTAGTCATACTGATGTGAAGTTCAGTGCATATTCAGTAGATGATCACGCCAACATATGTATGTACTCAGTTGACTCTGGTGCAGTGCCTGCAGCCAGAACACTATGGGCAAAAGGACAGAAGGGTTATTGGTACCAACAGGGGAAGGTCTCACCCCTCTGGTAAGATACATGCCAGTTTGCCATCCTGAGAAAGGATGGCTGCAGGAATAGGTATCTTACCTGGTCTGGGGCCCCACAAGGCCATACACACAGAAAACCAGTAACTCTCTTGACTTTGGCAGTGGTCCCACAAGATCCACCTCCCACAGTGTCAGGGGCACTATCAGGGGCACCCATCTGCTCATCAGGGCATTTTTTTATTGGGTTAATACAGCACCTGGCGAGCCATTGACCACCTGGCCTTGCAGCCAGCATGCTGCATTCTCCAATGTAGCCACCCAGCTACATCAGCTGCTGGAGTTCTCTCCAGCCATCTTACCTTACCCCTTAGCCAGTGCATTAGCTTTGTCATTGCCAATTCAACATAAGGCCTTGGGTCCTCGCCTGCCAAGGACCTTGGCCTGCTCCCTTGTCAAAATGGAACAGTTCATCCACCTCCTCAGGAGCAACCAAAAAGTCTTTTAAATCCACTGAGCATACATTGCTACCTGTTTCTGGACATTTGGTGAAACGCTATTCAGGGCACAATTGCTGCCACAAAGCGAACCGAACTGCATTTGGCTGCCAGTTAATTTTCTTCCTGTCAACCCCTGCTGCAAGCAAGTCAAGCCACATCTGCTTACAGCTAGTCTTGCTTGGTCTACTCAGGATAAAATCTCAAGTATTTCTTGGGGGTTTGGTCTTAGCCACCTTTCGGGCCCCTTTTGCTTGTCTCCTATCCTCTACTTCACCCAGGCTAGCTATCATGGTCGTTACTTCATGTATAGGACGACCAACGTATGAGGCCAGTATGGACCAAAGGACGTTGATGGGGCATTTTGCAGCACTATGTCTCTCATGCTGCCTGTAAAATTTTCATCGTCCGGGCCACAGGTGTTCACATTAAACATGGACTGTCTCATCCCCAGTTCTCGAATTATTTGAACTAACTCAGCATACGTTTGCCATTTACTAACAATATTGGACATTTCTCTAGCATTTTCCCACATGGTTCGGGCAGCTGCATTCACCCATTCCATTAAGGAGTGATTACCTGGCCCTTGTGCATATCTACAGCTATTCTGCAGCTGCTGCCTCAGGGATGGGTGCACGGTGATGGAGGCTCATTTTTCCATCTCCTCACCAGAGCACATCACACTATCCACCCCTATGTCCCATAACTGCAACAGCCAAGCAGCCAGGAGCTCCCCCTTTTTCTGCCAAAACTGTCTCCCCAGGTCAACTAATTCAACCTGGGTATATGGGACATAGGTGGTAAATTGCGTCACCTGTGGATTGCTCACTGGTTGTCTGCCTGGTCCCATAGGCTGCTCGTGCTTCATTTTCTGATGCACAACAGGGCATACCTGGGGACGCACGGTCTCCCCCAACTTACCACTGGGTTCGTCGTCTTCCCTGGTGGGAGAAGCTAGAGTGGCCAGTTGCTGCATATCATCCTCCAGGACATTTATCCGCACTTCCAACAACTCTGCTTTTCGCTTCGTATCTTCCAGTTGCTGCACATCATCCTCCAGGATAATTGTCCGTGCTTCCAACAGCTCTGCTTTCTTCTTCAGCTCTCAATCAGTCTGTAGCAGAGCGAGCAGCAGCCAGGCTCCGGTCAGCAGAAAAGTGGCCACTGGGCACCATACGCTCAAGGACAGCCACATTTCCTCCCACTCTCAAGGGGTTTTCTGCTATATTGCCTGGTCTATGCTGACTTGCAGTGCAGTGAGCAGCAACCAGATCCCGGTCAACAGGAGAAAGTGGCCATGGGGCACAACATGTTCAAAAGTAGCCACATTTCCTTCTTCTCCAGGGGCTTCTTGGCTCCTGTACCTGCTCAGAATCCTGCTCCAACTATGCCAATTGTAGACATAGGGCTAAAGTCTGGATCTCACAAATCCCTCGAGCCCCTTCACAAACCCTTCACATGCAGGTCTATGAGCTAGGTAACCAGCAAAAAAGTCCTTGGAACCTTGGCTGAAGTAGGAATAGTCTTTATTCAGCACACACATGTCTAGTAGCTAGGCAGTACAAAGAGAAACTCCGAAACTCAACTGCTACCAGCAAAGTCCAAAGAAAAACTGAGCAGCTGCCAGCAGAGTAAACATGCTCTATTTTTAGACGTGAACACTGCTGGCCAGCCTCTGCTTCACAAACTGAAGAAGACACAATAGCAACAAAACTAAAAAGATACATTGGTGCACATGTGCACTAACTCCACCCACACACAACTTGCATACAAGAAATGTGCTCTTGGACCCCCAGCCAGACCTGAGTGGAGGGAACCTTTCTAAATTATCCTGTTTTCCCCACAACTGTTCTTAATAGGGGATGTTAATCTTGCCTTCACAGAAACTTTTTATCTAATATGAAATAAATTAGCTGGTTGAATGTGTACCTATCAAGTTCCTTCTTTAGTATTTGACCTACAGATGATTAAAAATGTAAACCTGAATTCTCAGTAGAGACAACACTGATTTTTAAAAGAAATAACTTAATTATGTATAATTTATTCAAATAAGCTTCCACCAAATTTGCTTTCTGCTGTAATACAATCAATAAAAGTTGTCGAGCTCTTTTACCTCCCCGTATTCCTGCCGACTGGGCCAGCTGTAGCGCTCTTAATCCTGTTCGTGATGCCAATTGTAAAGGTACACGACCACACCAGTTGTTGGGCTCTTTTACCTGCAGGTAATCCTGCCTCAACTGGGTCAATTGTCGAGCTAGGGCTGGGTCTGGAGCTTACAGACCCCTCAAGCCCATTGTCCAGACTGGGTCACGAACCCTTCATAAACCAGGCTGGGTCACCAGACCCTTTACACGCAGGTCTACAAGCTAGGTAGATGGCAAACAGGTCCTTGGAAGCTGTAGGTTGTAAAGCATGGCTGCTCGGTGTGTAGGTGGTGGCCCGAGGCAGTAAATTCCAGCCAAGGTGGTGGCGCTGTGCAGGTGCACTAACTCCACCCACACACAACCTGCCCACAAAGAATGCTGCTCTGCCCCCAACCTGTCTGGAGTTGAGGGGGCTTGATTAAATTATTCTATTTTCCCAACAAAAGTTTTAAGTTACTTCTGACTTTTTTTAATTAAAAAAAATTTCCTCACAAGGAAGATATGTCTTAAAAGGAAGAGCTTTTCCAGAATTTTAGTTTTAGTGATAGGCTTCTTTTGTTAAAATTCTTAACAAAACCCCCGATAGATTGTCTCTTATCTTTCTTTTGACTTCTTACAATCTCAGTGATTAGAATTGGGCTGAGCACATATAAAATTTGTAGCAAAATCTTTGTGGGTTGCTAGATACTGAAGGCCTTTGAAATCTTTAGATTTTACTATATAGAACAAATTTCAAATGGTAATTTTTAAAATATCTGTTTTTTGTTTTTCTGTCAGAATTTCCTGGTAGTATTCATTTAACAACAAGGGATTTTCTTCAGAGATCAGGCAGCCTAAAAGAGTTATTGAGTCTTTTTTTCTTTGTGGTATGTGCTTACCAGCAGAGTAGCCACTGTATTTCAGTAAGAGAACCTATTGCCAAACACCCACTAGAGCAGAAAACTGACCTACTTAATGCTGACAAATTAAAAAACAACAACAAAAAACAAACCTGTGGAATTGTAGCAACATTGGATCAATTTCTTCCTTTCTAGTGGTAGATGGGATGGGGTTAGAGAAGAGGATGAGAAAGGATATTGAACTGCTGCAAGGGAGTGAGTAATACAATAAATAAATATTAAATTACCTGCAGTTTATTCAATTAAAATCTCTTTGGTGCTTTTTGAAGGCCACTTAAATACAACAATTCTTCTTAAGTCACTTTAAACTTAAAAAACAGTGGCATAGTAGATTCCTAGGACATTCATGGTAATAATCTAGAATGGCCTAGTAGTTAAGGTTGTCAGCTATCAGTTCATGAACAATTGTTTTTTGCAGTATACAGTAAATTTATTTTTAAAAACCTTTCAACTGATAAGTGTACATATTTTAGAATTGTAGATATTTAAACAAAAAAAGAATGGTTGGAATACTTATTCATAGTGAGTGACTGTGGGCCTTAACTTTATAAAACTCATTGTTTCCATTGTTATCCAACTAAGTTTTCACTTATTGTCAATGTCAGTAGCATCTAAAGTTTTTGAGCTGTGCCACTTAATACAGAAGCCATTAGCCACATGTAGCTATTTAAATTTAAATTAATTAAAATGGAGTAAAATTAAAACTGTAGTTCCTCAGTCAAATTACTTACATTTCAAGTACTCACTAGCTAGTAGCTACCAAATTGGATAACAGAAGTACAGAACGTTTCATCAGTGTGGAAGGTTCTATTGGATAGGACTGTTCTTAATAGCTGCCCCTTCTGTCATGCTTTACTTCAGGGTTTCCCAGCTTTGGCACTGTTGACATTTTGGGCCAGATAATTCTTCTTTGTGGAGGGCTGTCCTTGTAGGATGTTTAGCAGAATCCCTGGCCTCTACCCCCTAGAGGCCAGTAGAAAGAATCCACCTTGTCTTGGCAACCAAAAATGTCTCCAGACATTGCTAGATTACTCTGAGGAGCAAAATCCATCCTGCTTGAGAACCTCTGATCTACTTACATATATTAGTTCTGTTACCAGCTTAATAGGGACTGTCGGTTATCTTAGTTGGTTAGAGCACAGCGTTATAACACCAAGGTCAAGGATTTGGATCCCCACACCAACCAGCCACCATAAAGAGAAAAGAAAAGAAAAGAAAAAGCTTAATTGCTTAAAATACAGTAGTCCCCCCTTATCCACGGTTTCGTTTTCCACTATTTCAGTTAATCTGCAGTCAACTACAGTCTGAAAATATTAAATGGAAAATTCCAGAAATAAATAGTTCACAAGTTTTAAAATTGCGTACCATTCTGATTAGCATGATGAAATCTTGTGCCTCCCCGTTCTGTCATGCCTTGGACATGAATCATCCCTTTATCTAGTTGTATCCACACTGTATACGCTACCTGCCCGTTAATCACTTAGTAGCCATCTGGGTCATCAGATCTACTGTTGTAGTGCTTGTGTTCAAGTTAATACTATCCTAACACACACATTACAGTGCCTCTGTTCTTTACCTCACTTCATCTCATCACGTAGGTATTTTGTCATCTTATATCATCCCAGGAAGAAGGGTGACTATGGTACAATAAGATATTTTGAGAGAGAGAGACAACATTCACATAACTTTTTATTACAGTGAATTGTTATAATTGCCCTATTTTATTTTATTTTTATTTTATAAGGCAATAGGGCAATGAAAATACCCTTTATTTTATCGCCCTATTTTTTTTTTTTTTTTTAAAAGATGACCGGTAAGGGGATCTTAACCCTTGACTTGGTGTTGTCAGCACCACACTCAGCCAGTGAGCGAACCGGCCATCCCTATGTGGGATCCGAACCCGGGGCCTTGGTGTTATCAGCACCGCACTCTCCCGAGTGAGCCACGGGCCGGCCCATTATTGCCCTATTTTTTAAATAAGTTATTGTTGTTAATCTTTTCTGTGTCTGATTTATAAATTAAATTTTATCATAGTATGTACGTAGGTACTTTAAAGAGTTCATGGATCAAGGGTTCAGATCCCCATACCAGCCAGCCACCAAAAAAAGAAGTTCGTGGAAAAATAGAATTTAAAGATAATATGAATTTTTCCACTAACTTTTTGAAGTACCCTCATCTGTATAGGAAAAAACATAGTGTATATAGTGTTTGGTACTATCCACAGTTTCAGGCATCCACTGGGGGGTCTTGGAACATTCCCCAAAGATAAGGGGGCGCTACTGTAAATCAGCCATTTAATAGCTCATTTTGTGAATTGGCAGTTTGGCTTGGGCAATACTGAACTCTGTGGTCTGCTGGTGGTTTGCTTGGGACCAAATGATATAGCTCATTCATATGTTTGTTGATTGGCAGACTTTTGGCCAGAATAGGGGTGGGGGAATTTGTTCTATATGTGTCCTTTCTAGCAGGCAGGTTCATTTACCTTCTGGCTTTGGGGTTCTAAAAGTAGCCAGAGAGGACAAATCCCAATGTGCAAACACTTTTAAAGTCTCTGGTGTATCACATTTTCTAATGTTTCATTGGCCAAAGTCACATGGCCACGCCCAAATTCAAGGGTAGAGAAACATTTTATATCCTGTTAGGAAGAATAACAAAATCACATTGTAAAGGGGTGTTCACAATGAATGGGAGGAATTATCGTCAGTTTTGCATACAGTCTATTATTACTTTTTTCTGGATGGTAAAAGGATCTTACAGCCCTTGCATTCCATCTAACATAGTTCTTTGTCTTTTTTGCTTTGTGTTCGTCACTATTATTATTTTAAGTAATCTATAGTTATTTAATTTTACATATTTACATTTACCACATATTTCCTTTCTCTGGTATTTTTGATTCTTTCCTATGTTACTGTGTTTCCATCTGGGATTATTTTCTTTCTTCACAGACAATTCCTTTCTTGTAGCATGAATCTATAGGTAGTGAATGCTGCTTTGTTTTTGGACGGCTGGCCGGTATGGGATCCAAACCCTTAACCTTAGTGTTACAAGGCAGTGCTCTAACCAACTGAGCTAACCAGCCAGCCGAATCAATGAATGCTCTGCTTTTGTCTGAAAGTGTTTTTTATTTTGCCTTATTTATTTATTTATTTTTGTCTTTTTCCGTGTCCGGCAACGGATCGCAACCCTCAGTGTCGCCCCCGTACCAGACCGGGACCGGCAACGGGATCGCAACCCTCGGCGTTGCTCCCGCGCCTCGCTCAGCCAGTGAGCGGGAACTGGTCCGTATGTGGGATCCGAACCCTCGGCGGGAGCGCCACCGCGCTTCCCAAGCGGCGCACTATAGCAGTGCGCCACCGGGCCGGCCCTGCCTTAATTTTTGAAGGATATTTTCATTGGACATAAAATTCTAGGTTAACACTTAATTTTCTTTCAGCATTTTAAATATATTAGTCCATTATTTTCTGACTCCATTGTTTTTGTTAAAGAGCAGTCTTTGGTTTTCAGCAGTTTTCAATAATGCACATAGGTAGTTTTCTTTGTATTTAAGATGCTTGAGGTCCATAGATTCTCTTGAATCTGTAGCTTGATGTCTTTTGTCAGGTTTGGAATATCTCTTTAGATATTGCTTCTGCCCCACTCTTCCACTTATTTCCTTCTTGGATTCTAGTTACCTGTATGTTAGATCTTACTCTGTGTCCCATATGTCTTTCATGTTCTTTTCTGTATTTTCTCTCTGCTTCATCTGGATATTTTCTACTTACCTATTTTCTCATTTGTTTAATGTCCAATCTGCTGTTAAAAGCATATTATATTGTTAATTTCATATTATGTATTTTTTAGTTCTAGAATTTCAATTTAATTCTTTTTTGTTTGTTTTTATAGATTCCAGTTCTCTGGTGAAATTCTCATCTTGCCATCCATTTTCCTTAACATATTAATCACAGTTATTTTTAAGTGTGTGTCTGATTATTACAATGTCTTAATCCCCTTTTGGTCTTCTTTGTATTGTGTGCTTTTTCTCTTGGCTTTCAGTCATCGGTTGTCTCCTAGCATTTCTGGCAGTTTCTAAAATGAATGTTAGACATTGTGTATGGAAAATGATAGCGGCTTTTCATGATGAGATTGTTCTCTAGAGAGGATTTAGTTTTCTTCTGATGGCAGTTAAATGTAGGTGCAGATAACTTTGATCCAATATGGGTTCGAGATGACTTGAGGCTTTGTTTTAGGCTTCTCAATGGCTAGCTTAAATCTAGTTTCCACTTACTTCAAGAGTGATGTCCTTCAGAGGTATCAAATGGAATCTGGGGGAGTTTGCTAGGGCCTCTCCTTCTTGGCAGGCCCTGAACTCTTAATTTTTCTTTTTCTAGTACTGTGTGACTACTGAAAATTCTGCTTATTTTTTTTTATTGCTTTAAAATAGGCACCTTGCTTGGCTCTTGGCCTCTTGCCCCCACACAAGTTAGGATTCAGTAAATACCCTGAGGGCAAAAGCAGTACAGGATGTCCAGACTCATTTTCCTGTGATTGCCTTTTCTCTGGAATTTAAGCTGCTCACATCCTGCCTATCTTGATAAGCTCAAACTCTAATTTCTGTCTCTGTGGGATTACCTACAGCTCTAGTCCACAGGTAGTTGCCTCAAGAGGAAAAAAGTAGTGGAGAATGTCAGGCTTAACTCTGCGTTTCCTTTTTCTGTGGTATTTTTTTTTTTTTTGTCCTTTTTGAGACCGGCCGCACCGTGCTCAGCCAGTGAGCGCTGTGAGCGCACCAGTCATCCCCATATAGGATCCGAACCCGCGGCGGGAGCGCTGCTGCGCTCCCAGCGCCGCACTCTCCCGAGTGCGCCACGGGCTCGGCCCTTTCTGTGGTATTTTTGACCTCTCACATCTTGGTTGCTTTGTCTGTTCGTTTGTTTGTTTTTAAATCCAGTGTTTATAGTTCTTCTTGCCAGGAGAATAGGACTGATAAAAACTACTCTATAATAACAGGTAATGGATATTTCTACTTATTATTAATTCATTTATTAACATTTATTAAACAATATTAATAATTTATAATAAATGCTATAAACAATTATAAGCGTATATTAATCATTGTAGTGACCTTGACATATGAGGATCCTGTCCTCATGCAGCTTATATTCCTGAGGAGCAGAGGTACACATTTTTTAAAAATGTGATAAACAGTGAAGAGAAGTACAGGGTGTTATGAACTTATTATAGAGATAGCTGAATTAGTTGGGATCAAGGTGGTGGTGTTCAAGGACAGCTACTTTGAGGAAGTGACATTTGAGCAGAGCTCTGAAGGATGAATAGGAATTAAGTTAGGGAAAAATAAAGGGTTGTTAGAACTGTGGATTGGACACCTTGAGGTGAAAAGAAGCATGACAGGTTTAAGGCATCAAAAAAGGCTAGAATGGTTGGTCTGATAGGTAAGGGCTAAATCATGCCAAGCTTTGTAAGCCATATTAACAATTTTCTTATCCTTTTTTTCGTTTCTACAATTCCAATCTGATCACTGGTCTGACTGTAATTCACCTTCTCTTCAGGCTTCTCTGTCCCAAGACAGTTATATATTTTTATAGTTAACTATTCTATAGAAGTATAAAGGTACTTCAAAAAGTTCGTGGAAAAATGGAATTAAAAGATAATACAATCTTTCCACAAAATTTTTAATGATCTCCCATGTGTTATCTTTATATGGCAGACAAGGTTCTTAATTGGTACTGAGGTTGATTGAAGACAGCATGGAACATTGGTTTTAGATTCAGACAAACTTGAGTTTAAATGTTAGCCTCCTTATTAGCTGTGTAACTTTGGGTCAGTTATTACATATCTCTGAACGTGAATTTTCTCATCTGTTAAATACTAACAATAGAAGTGATAATAGAAGGATTAATGAACTATTTGATAAATGTGCTCAATAAATGGTGGCCCTTATTACTGTTATTGTACAACTATAAGCCATAAACTCTACTCTCAAGGACCCTAGGTTCTATGGGATCATGGCATACACCAATAGTTCTAATACATGGTAAAAGGCAATAAATGTTATAAGAGGTAAAAACAAACAAACAAAAAACCACCAAAAAACGGTGATTCAGAGGGAGGAGATATTACATTCAGATTTGACGATTAAGACTATTTAATGATGAAGGTAACTTGTGCCTAGTCATTCACAAGAAATTAGTTTGACGTATAAATATTTCATTCATAAACCTTTACATTTTACCAGGCTTACCAACCAAAGTCCTGATTTGCCCCCTTCAAACTGTGCCTCCTGTCTTCTGCATCTCAATAAATGACAACTCCATTCTTCCTATGCTCAGGCCAGTAGTCTTAGAGTCATCTTTCACTCTTCACTTCCTTCACTCTGTACATCGAATTCATCAACAAAATCCTGTGAGCTCTACCTTAATATTACCAGAATCTTACTATTTTGCAAGGATCTTAGAAAATGACTGTGGATTATTATAAACTTACTCATTTGGTGATTTCTGGGCTCCAGGTGTGGTCTGTACTGAGCTGGGGGCATAAGCAGAAAGTGGACCATCTCTCTGACCTATCTCCACTGTTGTCACTCTGGTCCATGCCACTACCACCTCTCACCTGTATTAGTTCAGTAGCTTCCTAACTGGTCCCATGCTTGATGATCTGTTTATAACACAGTAGCCAAAGTAATCCTTTAAAAATAAATCTCATTATTCCTGTTCTCAGAACCCTCCAGTGGCTTTCATCTTATTAGGAATAGGATCCCAAGTACTTGCAGTGGCTTATGAAACCCTATGAAGCATTTGGCTTTCTTTCTGACCTCTTTTCCTACCGTTTTCTCACTTAGTAAGTTATAGCCACATCATCTCCTTGCTATTCCTGTAACACAGTGACCAGATTTCTGCCTCAGGACATGTGCATTTGCTCTTCCTTCCACCTGGAATGCTGTCTCCCACCTATCTGCTTAGGCTTGCCCTCTTACTACCTTCAGATCTGTCTGCTCAATTATAACCTAGTGAATGAAGCGTTCTCTTGCTACTTTATTTAAAAGAACCTCCTCCTATCTAGCCCCCTCCCAATCCTAACACTTTCCCCCCCCAAACTTGATTTTTCTTCATACCTTGTGACATATTATATATTTGTTTCTTTATTATTTTGACAGTCTCCCCAAATAGAATGCAACTGCTGTGAGGGTAGGGACTTTGTTTTATTCTCTGCCATATCTCTGTAGTCTGAAAGATTACCTGTCCTGTAATATGTTTATTCAATCAACAAATTATGTATGGAGAACCAGTCATTCAAATCACAGTGTTTTTTACAAAGTCCATTTAAAATATTATTCTAAAACAAAAAGCAGCACTTAGATGCTTTTGTCTGATAGAGGGGGAGGAAATACTAGTTTTTTGAGACATTTTTGAATAAGATTTAGAAATGTGAGTTGCTTGATAGTTTAGGTGGGTGAGTTAATAACTGGGTAAAATGCAACTATGGTTCCATTGTCCCCTTATTCTAGACAGAAGGTTCTGGTCACAATGAGGAAAAAGAAAGGCTTTATTTTTAAAAGCAGTTTTAGGTTCACAGCAAAATTGAGCAGAAAGTACAGAGAGTTCCCATATTCTTTCTGTGCCCATATATGCACAACCTTCCCACTGTCAACTTCCAACACACATCATTATTACCTAAGTCCATAGTTTACATTAAGGTTAACTCTTGGTATTGTACCTTCTTTGAGTTTGGACAAAAATATAATGACATGATCTACCATTATAGAACTGTACAAAATAATTTCACTGCCCTAAAAATCCTCTGTGCTCTGCCTACTCATCCTTCTCAACACCCTAGTCCTGGCAACCCCTGTTTCTTTTACTGTCTTCATAGTTTTGTCTTTCCAGAATGTCATATGGTTGGAATCATACAGTATGTAGACTTTTCAGATTGGCTTTTTTCCCTTAGTTATATGCATTTAAGATTTCTCCACATATTTTCATTTCTTGAAGGCTCATTTCTTTTTAGCAGTGAACAATTTTCTATTTTTTGGATGTATCACAGTTTATTTACCTACTGGAGGACTTATTGGTTTCTTCTAAGTTTTGGCAATTATGAATAAAGCCGCTATAAACATCTGTGTGCAGGTTTTTGTGTGGACGTAAGTTTTCTACTTATTTGGGTAAATACTGAGGAGCTCAATTGGTGGATTACGTGGGAAGAGTGCGTTTAGTTTTGTAAGAAACTACCAAACTTTTCCAAAATGGATGTACCATTTTGCATTTCCAGCAGCAATGGATGAGAATTCTGTTCTGCACATCCTTGCCAGCATTTGGTGTTGTCAGTGTTTTTGGATTTTGACCATTCTAATAGGTATGTAGTGGTATCTCATTGTTTTAATTTGCAGTTCCCTAATAACTATGATAATAAACATCTTTTCACATGCTTATGTGCCATGTGTATATCTTCTTTGGTGACATATGTTCAAGTCTTTGCCCAGTTTTTAATTGGGTTGTTAGTTTTCACTCTTGTTTTATCTTTTGGCAGCTGGCAGGTACCGGGATCAAACCCTGGACCTTGGTGTTATCCACACCATGCTCTAACCAACGGAGCTAACCAGCCAGCCCCAGATTGTTAGTTTTCTTATTGTTGTTTTAAGAGGTTTATTTATTTATTTTTAATTAATTAATTAATTTTTTTCCTAAAAGATGACCAGTAAGGGGATCTTAACCCTTGACTTGGTGTTGTCAGCACCACGCTCACCCAGTGAGCAAACCGGCCATACCTATATGGGATCCGAACCCGTGGCCTTGGTGATATCAGCACCGCACTCTCCCGAGTGAGCCACAGGCCGGCGCCTATTTTTAAATTTTGGATAACAGTCCTTTATCAGATGTCTTTTGCAAATATTTTTTTCCAGTCTGTGGCTTGTCTTCTCATTCTCTTGATAGTGTCTTTTGTGGAGTAGAAGTTTTTAATTTTAATGAAGTTCAGCTTATCAATTATTTCTTTCATGGGTTGTGCCTTGGTGTTGAATTTAAGAGTCATCACATTACCCAAACTCATCTAGATTTACTCCTATGTTGTTTTCTAGGAGTTTTATAGTTTTGTATTTCACATTTAAGTTTATAATCCACTTTTACTTAATTTTGGTGTAGTCTGTATCTAAATTCAATTTCTTCCCTTCCTTCCTTCCTTCTTTCCTTTCCTCCCTCCCTCCCTCCTTCCTTCTTCCAGTTGTTTCACCACCATTTGTTGAAAAATACTTTTCTTTCCACTGTATTGGCTTTGCTTCTTTGTCAAAGATCAGTTGACTGTATTTATGTGGGTCTATTTCTTGGCTGTCTATTCTGTTCCACTGATCTGTTTCTCTACTATTTTGCCAGTATCATACTGTCTTGATTATGGTAGCTTTATAATAAGTCGTGAGGGTGGGTAGCATCAGTCCTCTAATTTTGTTCTTTTCCTTCAATATTGAGCTGGCTATTTTGGGTCTTTTGCCTCTCCATATCAACTATAGGATGAGTTTGTCAATATTTACAAAATAACTTGCTGGGATTTTGATTGGGATTGCATTAAATCTATAGTTCAAGTTAGGAAGAACTAACATCTTTACAGTATTGGGTCTTCCTATCTGTGAATATAGAATCTCTCTCCATTCATTTAGTTCTTTGATCTCTTTCATCAGAGTTAGTTTTCCTCATGTCGATCTTGAACATATTTTGTTAGATTTGTCGCTAAGCATTTCATTTTTGGAGGTTGTGAATTTATTGTGTTTTTAATTTCAAATTCCTCTTGTTTATTGCTGGTATATAGGAAAGTGATTAACTTGTATATTAACCTTGTATTTTATAGCCTTGCTATAATCACTTCCTAGTTCCAGGAGGGTTTTTTTTTTTTTTCCCCCCCTGATACCTTCAGAATATCTACATAGAAAATCATGTCGTTTTCATAAATCATTTCATAAAAACAGTTTTATTTATTCCTTCCCAGTCTGTATACCTTTTATTTCCTTTTCTTGTCTTTTTGCATTAGCTAGGACTTCAATACAATGTTAACAAGGAGTGATGAGAGAGGACATCCTTGCCTTGTTCCTGATCTTCATGAGGTATCTGTAGGTTTTTTGTAGATGTTCTTTCTCAAATTGAGGAAGTTCCCCTCTATTCCTAGTTTGTTGAGAGTTTTTATCATGAGTGAATGCTGGATTTTGTCAAATTCTGTTTCTGCATCTATTGATCTGATATGTGATTTTTCTTCTTTAGCCTGTTAATTTGATGGATTGCATTGATTATCAAATGTTGAACTAGCCTTACATACCTGAGATAAATTGCAAGTGATCATGGTGTATAATTCTTTTTATACATTGTTGGATTTAATTTGCTTATATAACTGATCACATTTTTTTATTAATAGCTTGGTTAGACCCCACTATGGCATGCTGATCAAATATTCAGTTAAAAGTTTGAAAAATAGTATACGTGTTGTGTGATAGAATTGAAGTCTGATTTTTCTTCTTCTAGGCTAGATTAGCTAAATCTAGCAAGATTTAACTTAATATGCATTATAGAAAGATTTTTGAGAATCAGTTTAATGTGCATAGTTAATGACATACTTTACCTGGGGTTTTAATCCTAGCTCTGCCACCTTGAGCAAGTTATTTAACCTCTCTATGTCTCAGTTTTTCTATCTGTAAAATGGGGATTGTTGTGAAATATAAAAGTAGTAATACAGGTAAGGCTCACAAAGTAATAGCTGGCACACAGTAGGGAATGATTAAATGTTACCTGTGATTATTATAAAGTTCTGCACTTGGGTTCAAACAAACAGTTATTTAGGATTTAAGTGATATGACTTAGCACAACTGAGAAAGATTAGGTATCTTAGTCTTTTGTTGGTTGTAAACTTGTGGGAATAATAGCGTGATTTGGATAGGATAAAAGTTAATGTAGTTTAAAGGTCTAATAGAATGTTTGGTTAACAGTCCTGATGTTTCCTACCAATTTCCTGCTGTAATAGTTTGAAAGAAAATAAAAATTTAATACTTCTGAAACTGAGATTGATGGAAAACCCTTTGCCAGAATCTAGGAGAAATATTTAATTACTTACGATTCAAAGTAGAAGGATCTGGACTGAGAAAAACCAACCTAAACATTCCAGATTTGGGGGTAAGATTCTCTGAAAGAAGGAAGGAAAATGTTTTATGTCTTTCTTTCTGATGGCCTGTCCCTGGACCTATAGATACAGGGTTAGCACCAACTGGAAAATTGGGCAGCTAGTCTTTTTTCCCAGGGACTTTCAAACTTAAATTATTTATACAAAAGGAAGAAGCTTTTTTCCCCCTCTATGAGACCTAATCTGAACACCCTGACTAGTACTGCAAACTGTGTTCCTTCTCTTTGACCCTGATACTTCCAAACCCCTTAATCTTGTTCAATTTTTTTCATAACTTTTATCTTTTAACTAACTGTATAACTTACTTTTTTTTTTTTTTTTTTTTTTTTTTTTTTAATTTTTGGTGGCTGGCTGGTGTGGGGATCCAAACCTTTGACCTTGGTGTTATTAACACCACACTCTAACCACCTGAGCCAACTGGCCAGCCAGTTTACTTATATTTATGGTTTTTCTCCCCCAGAACTAGAATATAAGTCCTGTAAATATAAGTTCGTTCACTGAAGTACCTCAGACGCCTAGTACAGTATTTGGCACAGCATAGACTCTCCGTAAATATTTGTTGAGTAAGTTGAATGAACAAAGTCTTAGGCTGAATGAAGCCCAATATATTGTACCAATAAAAGCATAGCAGCTGAAGATAGGGCAGGGACCTAGAGTTCTATCCACCGGTTCCTGTCCTTCCATGTTGGGGTATCTCTCTGAGGAGAACAATTTGAAATCTATCTTACTGGTAGTGATTTATGTGCTTGCTGGAATACAGATGACCCATTGCATTTTATTCTTCTTTCTTTTTTTAAATTTTTAGCCACAAAAAAGTCTTAATACATTTAAAAAGACTAAGATCATAAAAAATATGTTCTCTGACCACAATAACAGAAGGAAATTTAGAAAGTCCACAAATGTGTGGAAACTAAACAACACTCTCCTAAATAAACTATAAGTAAAAAGAAAAACACAGGGAAATAAAAATAGAAAAAGAGTGAACTAAACCAAAAGCAAATATAAGTAGGAAATAACAAAGAGTACAACAAAAATATGTGAAATAGGGAATTAAAAAACAATAGAGAAAATCAACAAAACCAAGAGTTGATTCTTTAAAAAGTTCAACAAAATTTGCAAACCTTTATCTAGACCAAGCAAAAAAGAAGACTGAAATTACTAAAATCAGCAATAACACCAGGGGCATTATTACATTATCATTATGGGTTTTTTTGGTGGTAAGATTTAGTTTCTTTCTCCTTCTCATTTGCATTTTTGTTCTACCAGTGGGTTTTGTTCTTTCTTGTGTATTCGTGGTAGTGTTTATCATTTTTTGTATTCAGGACTTCCTGGAGGATTTCTTGTAGGGTTGGTCATGTGGTAGTGAATTTCTGCAGTTTCTGTTTGTCTGGAAAATATACTATTTTTCTCTCATTTCTGAAAGATAACCTTGCTAGGTATAGTATTCTTGGCTGGCATTTTTTTCTTTTAGCATTTTGAATATATCATCCCATTTTCTTCTGGCCTGTAGAGTTTCTGTTGATATGTCTGCTGTTAGTCTGACAGGGACTCCTGTATAGGTGACTGGATGCTTTTCTCCTGCTTCTTTTAAGATTCTCTCTTTGTTTTTGAGCTTTGCCAGTTTGATTATGTATCTCCAAGAGGAGATGATCTTTTGGGGTTGAATCTGTTTGGGGATCTTTGAGGCTCCTGGATCTGAAGGGCCATGTCTCTCCCTATACAAAGGAAATTTTCTGTTATTATTTTGTTGAATAGGTTTTCCATGCCTTTCCTTTCTCCTCCCCTTCTGGAACACCCGTGATTCAGATGTGCTTAAGGTTGTCTGCTAGCTTTCTGAAACTTTTTTTCATTTTTTTAAATTCTTTTTTCCTTTTTTGGTCTGCCTGGCTTATTTTGAAAAGATTATCTTCAAGATCAGAAATTCTTTCTTCTGATTGTTCTAGCCTGCTGCTTAAGCTATTGGCTGTTTCTTATTTTGTTGAGCGAATCTTTCAGTTCCATGAGTTCTGCTACATTCTTTTTTAAGGTATTAATCTCTTTGAATTTCCTCCTTCATATCTTGGATTTTTTTTCTCATTTCATTATATTGTCGAACTGAGTCTTCTTGTATCTCAGTGAGTTGCATTAAGATTGTTACTCGGAATTCCTTTTCAGTCATGTCAAGGGTTTCCTGCTCTATAGGGTCTGGTATTTGAGAATTACTGTATTTTAGTGGTGTCCTGTTTCTTGGGTTTTTGAATTTCTAGTGTCTCTACATTGATGTCTGGTCAACTGGTAGAGCAGTTGCTTCTTCTGTTACTCTGGAATGGGCTTTGAGGAGAGCCATGTCCTCTTCTTTTTCCAGTTTCCTCTTGCAACTCACCTGTGTCAATGCAGTCAAGTGTCTGGTGGGCCACCTTCATGGTGGCTGTGGCATCGAGCTACTTTTGTGGCAGCCATGGCTGTGGTGGGCATGCTGGCTGCCCTTGGCTCCTGCCTAGGACCCCAGGCATGCTCTGTTGCCTGCTTCTCAGTGGACGGGGCTGCCCTCAGCTTGTAGGGGGTATTTTTCTTTCTATATTATCCAGAGAGTAATTTCCAGAAAAGAGCTGGACCTGTGTGGGCTGGTGGTAGATGTATGCAGTGGCTACATAAAGACTCATTCCTTGTGGGAAATATACTTCATAAGCTGTAAAGGTCTATCATAATGTCTGGAAGAGAGAGAATCCTGGCAACAGTGCTAAGGACACCAATTCAAAATGTCTGGAAACATCACTTTGCTAATGTTTAAATACTTATAAAAAACAGAATCAGAAAATAAAATCAATACAGATGGGGATAAACTCTAAAATAAAGTAGAAACTGAAATAAATGAATCTAACTGTATATTAAATAAATAACATAACCATACTGAAGGAGGAAAGGTAAGTACCTTTTTGAGCATAATATACTCTCAAACTCAACATAAATAGAACCATAATCAAATAATGAATGCTAGTTTGTAGGCTGGTTTTTTGTAGTAGTATGAATTGGCAATTTTGAAACTATTTTCTGTCAATTCTATGATTGAACAAATGAGTAGGTGTATTGAGGATACTGGAAGCCAGGTTTTTCATTGTTGGAGAGGGGAGTTTCATATGTGGAAATTAGAGAAAGCTAGAACAAACACTGATGTTGGACTTGAATTGGGGGTTATGTATTCATGATTTTTAATATAAAGATAGAGAAATATACATATATGCATGTATGTAATTATTCATATATTTTTATATAGACTTGTGTGTGTGTATATATATGTACTTGTATTCCAGCTTTGTTTGCCAAAAGGGCCTAGGTGCAATTACTTCCCCTGGGTCTTTATTTTTGCTGCTATAACAGAACATCTGAGATTGGGTAATTTATAAAGAACAGAAATTTATTTTCTCACAGTTCTGGAGGCTTGGAAGTCCAAGATCAACGTGCTGGTAGGTTCAGTTATCTCTTCTGGAGGAGAAGAAAGCCATGTCCTCACATAGCAGAAAAGTGGAAAAGCAAGCTAGCCAAAAGCACTGCATGAATCCTTTTATAAGGACCTTAATCCCATTCACGAGAGAGGAGCCTCACGGCCTAATCATCTCTTAACAGTCCCACCTCCCAATACTAATACTGTCACAATAGCAATTAAATTTCAACATGAGTTTTGGAGAGGACAAGCATTCAAACTGTAGCAAACTGTGAGCAACAGTATGGATCAGTTTTATAAACATAATTTTGAGTGAAAAAACCAGACACAAAAGAGTAATGTTATATGATTCTTTTTTATACAAGTAAAATTCAAAAACACATGTATGATAATTAGAAGTTAAGATAGTGGTATCTTTGCTGGGGAAAGGGGTAGTGACTGGAAGAGAGAGCATAAAAGGGCTTCTAAGGTACTAATAATGTTCTGTTCTTGCTCTGGGTGTTAGTTACATAAGTATGTTTCTTTGTGAAAAGTAATTGAGCTGCACACTTATGATTGCACTTCTTTCTACATATGTTATACTTTAATAAAAATTTTTAAATCAATGTTTGCATCATATATAAATTTTTTGGTGTCTTTTTCGTAAGGATTCATATGATAAATTAGACTTTTGGAGGTGAGAACAGTTGTGGACAATTAGGCTTTCTTTTATTAGCCAGCTCAGTGTAACTTGTTTCATATCCCTTTGTGTTTTGCTGCCTTAATTCTTAGAGCAAAATTTTGTGTACAGTTGTATTTTTCTAGTTCTTTTCTAGAAGTTTGTAAAGTATTAATAAGTGAATGAGTGAATAGCCTCAGTTATTAAAAATCTTTGTTTTTTCTTTAATTTTTCAAGTTTCTTATTATAAAACTCTGAACGAGTATTTGAAGGTAAATGGCAATTGAAGATTTGGCTGTTATTGTCAAACTCCTTTTTGAAAATGTTCTTGGATTTATTTGGTATATTTTCATTTTCTACCTTCTATGTTAATAGTAACTGAGTCAGTGTACACTTCTGTAATAACAGAAGGAAAGCATTTTAGTTTAAAATTTTTATGTTTTTATATTTAGAAATTAGGTTTGTTAGAATTCTACTTTTCAAATGCTGCATATCTCATGAAGTCTTTTCTCATTTCCTTGCTCCAGCTCAGTGATCTTATGCCCCTCTTAAAGCACATAGCAATTCGTGACTCTCAAAGCATTTGCAATGTTCTGTCATGCAGTTTTCTTAATTTCCTTTCCTTGATTATGAAAACCTAAAGCTTAAAGATTATGTCACTACTTTTCTATACCCCTTCTGCTACTGTGTATTGATTGATTGTGTTGCATATAGTAGGTGCTCTATAAATATTTGATCTGAATTGCCTTGTTTCTAACCTTGATTACCATTTCATAGCTTGATTTTGCTTGTGTAATTTTCTCCATAAATCCGAGATTTTTAATATATGGTTCAATACATACTTTCTTTGTGACCACTTTTCTTTACTTTTTTTTGGTGCCTGGCCAGTACGGGGATCCGAACTCATGATCTTGGTATTATCAGCACCACACTCTCCCAAGTGAGCTAACCAGTGAGCCCCACTTTTCATTTTTGAAAACTACATCCCAGTTCTATAACTGTAGTTCTGTAACATTTACCCTTACCAGCCATGTATATTCTTTGGGGACAGGAAGAAATATGCAAAATAAATTCCAAGTTAAACAGTTTTTTAACACTTTGCAGAACTACTATTTGCTACAAGAAAATGAGTAGAGTTTTTTAGTTCATGTGAAAATGGAGATACAGATATGATTGCAGAATTAAACATGGAGATACTCTAGATTGTTTTGAATAAGTTTCCCTTGTGTTCCAGTGAGTGACCTGGATTCAGTGTCCACCCTATTTTGACAACATGTCTTATTTCTTTCTGTTTTTCTCTTATAAAAATTCCTTCCTACTAGTGCCAGGAATTGATCCTTCTTGACACAGCTCTTCCTGTTTTGAGTTCCTGGAATACCAGTCTTAGAAGGGATTTGTGTGGAATGGGATTTGTGGGAGTTGCTCTCAATAAATAACAATGTCTTATCTGTGTCTCTTTCTCTATGTGTATGCAGTATTTTATTTCAAAGATTCAGTAATTTACCTCTAGGCATTTGACTTTTATCTAAGGGTATTATTTGTTGTGTATTAGAGATTATAGATCTGCGTTAGTGTGTGGATCTTAGAGTTGCTGCAGTGAGTTGGAGTGATCATCTTTTTAAAAAATTTTTATTTATTTATTTTTTTTGTCCTTTTTGAGACCGGCCGCACCACGCTCAGCCAGTGAGCGCACCGGCCATCCCTATATAGGATCCGAACCCGTGGCGGGAGCACAGCAGCGCTCCCAGCGCCGCACTCTCCCAGCGAGTGCACCACGGGCTCGGCCCAGAGTGATCATCTTTTTAATGTCATTATAATAAAGTCTTATTTTATGGGGCAAATTGGTAGCCTCTTTTTTTTTTTTTTTTTTTTATCTTGTGTGCCTGTATTTTGTTTGGAGTTACCATATCAGTGTAATGCAGCAATAATTATGTTATTAACAGTTTTGTGAGATGTTTATTATTCTCATTTTACAGATGAGGAAACTGAGGCTTGGTGAAGTTACAAAACTTGTCCAAAATCACACAGCTCGTAAAGGGCACAGCCAAGATTCAGAGCCAGGTCTGTCCAACTTCAAAACTCTTAATCATGGCCACGAAACTGAAATAGCTGTGAAGTGACAACCTCTGATAAGTTGTGTTGGTGTTAATATTGCTTACCTGTTATTTAATTCTTACTGGTAATTTTTTTAATGCTGAGTTTTTTTTCCTTCATAATAATTTAATGTACCTTTTAAGTAGTGTGAAAGCCATTTAACTTTGTAATTAAGGGTCTAGGCTGTGGAGACAGACTACCTGGGTATGAATCCCTAATAAACTTCTCCACTTTCTTGTGTGATATTGGCAATGTTACTTAACTTTTCTGTACCTCAGTTTTCGTAACTATACAGTGGTGATAATAACACCTAATAGAGTTGTTGTGAAGATAACATGATTTTATACGTACAAAGCACTTATAACAGTGCCTGGCACATAATAAGCATTTAGTAAATGTCAGCTATTGGTGTTATCTCCTAGCATCCAGTAAAGCAAATGATCATTATTTCTAATTCTCTGTGAGGAAGTTTGGATAAAGTAAAGTTTAGGCAGCAATGTAGAATATCACAAATGTTATGTAAACTAAAATTAAACCTTAATAGGTTAGACCTAAAGAAAATCATTCATTTGATCAAGTTCAGATCTATCCAATTGGGCAACTGCTAATAGATCTCACATGGATGTAGGTCCACTGGAGATTTTCTTTGAGCCTAATGTGATCATTATATTATGAATGTGTTTTGTCTGTCTTCCCCTGGAGATACAATTTATATTCAGAATAAATTTGTACATATTTAGGTGGCTTTTAAGGAGATGGTGTTTTGTCAGTGTTAACAGATAATTACCAAGTATCAAAACCTTATGTGTTTGGGCTGGTCAGTTAGCTCAATTGGTTAGAGTGCAGTGTTACAACACCAAGGTCGAGGGTTCAGATCCCCATACTGGCCAGCTGCCAAAAAAACACAAAAAAGCAAAAAACCTTATGTAATATATAAAATGTTGGCAAGATTTTGTCACTTGCAGTGTTGGTTATCAGAATTTACACTGTGGTGAATGTGCACACCAACCTTTGAACCAATGGGACCACAGTGCATTCAACTAGAACTCAGCCATGTCCTAATAATGTGCTCTTCACTTGTACTTGTTTATAGCAGCTGTCAGAATTCTAAAGTGCTATATCAACTATTATTACAATTTAATTAAAGTAAAATACCTGTGTGATTAGTAATAATAAGTTTATACCAATTGCAAAAATATCCATGAATGGGAAATAATTTGAGTTGTTATGCAAAAACTCAAAAGCTATTATTTAAGAACTGAGACTTGCCTTATGTATGAGCCAAGGATGCCTGTAGCTTTTAATCTATACATGCATTTAAATTATTCCTTTTATTTTATGGAATTAAGCTTTCTTATCCTTGATCATGGTATATTTTTCTGGTTATTTAGATATTTAAAATTTTTTTTCAGTAATGTTTTTTTTTCATAGAGAAGAACAAGATATATATATATATATATTTTTTTTTCCTTTTTTGTCTTTTTTTGTGACCGGTAATGGATCGCAACCCTCAGTGTCGCACCCGTACCGGACCGGCACCAGCAACGGGATCGCAACCCTCAGTGTTGCGCCCGCACCTCGCTCAGCCAGTGAGCAGCCGGTCTGTATGTGGGATCCGAACCCTTGGCGGGAGCGCCACCGCTCTCCCAAGCGGCGCACTGTAGCAGTGCGCCACCGGGCCGGCCCTATATTTTTTATTACTATTATAAATGTGTTTTTCTTTTTTTTTTTCCTTTTCATTTTCTGTTTGCTGATATAAGCTTTTGGAGGGTATATAGATCTCTGTTCAGCCACATTCCTAAATTATTTTATTAATTCTAATAATTTATAGATGATTTTAGATTTTTCTCTGTAGTCAACTATTATGAATGAAAATTGCTTTTTTCAATGCCTACATCTTTTGTTTCTTTTTCTAGCCTTACTGTCTAGTTAGGACTTCAGTAAAGTATTTAATACAAGTGTTAATAGTGTGCATCCTTATGTAGTGAGCGGGAACCGGTCTGTATGTGGGATCCGAACCCTCAGCGGGAGCGCCACCGCGCTCCCAAGCGGCGCACTGTAGCAGTGCGCCACCGGGCCGGCCCTATATTTTTTATTACTATTATAAATGTGTTTTTCTTTTTTTTTTTCCTTTTCATTTTCTGTTTGCTGATATAAGCTTTTGGAGGGTATATAGATCTCTGTTCAGCCACATTCCTAAATTATTTTATTAATTCTAATAATTTATAGATGATTTTAGATTTTTCTCTGTAGTCAACTATTATGAATGAAAATTGCTTTTTTCAATGCCTACATCTTTTGTTTCTTTTTCTAGCCTTACTGTCTAGTTAGGACTTCAGTAAAGTATTTAATACAAGTGTTAATAGTGTGCATCCTTATGTTGCACTTAATTTTTTAAAGGAAGAGCTTATTATGTTTCACCATTAAGAATAATGTGTGCTGTAGATTTTTGATAGGTATTCTTTATAGGCTTAAGACATTTCTGTTCCTTGTTGGCTAAGATATCTTTGCATGTGAAAACTGAGTATTGAATTTTATCAAATGCATTTTCTCCGTTTGTGAGATGATCATATAATTTTCCTCCTTTATTCTGTTAATGTGACTAATGACATTTATACATTTTCTAATGTTGAATTACACTTGCACTGCTGGAATAAACCCAACTTTGTCATGATAGTCTTTTAATATATACTGTTGGATTTAGTTGATTAATATTTTGTTTAACAGTTTTGCATCTATTTTTACAGCTGAAATTGGCTTGTGATTTTTATTTCTTATATTGTCTTTTATTTCTTATATTCTTATATTGGTTTTGGTATCCAGATTATGCCAGCCTCAATGAGTTGGGAACTAATCTTTTTCTTCTTTTCACCATGAAATGATGATCTGTATCTTGAAAGTTGGGTTGAACTTCTGTTCAACTATCTGGGCTTGCTATTTTTGGGGGAAGCAGGTTGGTTTAATATTTTATGGGGAGGTATGTATTCAGTTTTCTAAATGGTTTTATTTAGGATTGTGTTTCTAGTTAGGTCAGTTTTTAGAGAGTTTTTAGAGGTTTTTTTTTTTTAAGATATTTATCCATTTTGTCTGAGTTTTTAAAGTACTTTGCATAAAGTTGTTCAAAATATTATTTTATTATCATTTAAATTTCTACTAAGTATTTCTCTGTTTTTTTAATTCCTAGTATTTTTGTGCCTTCTCTTTCTTCATCAGTCTTGCTAGAGGATGTATATATTTTCTTAGTCTTTTCAATGAAACAGTGTTTGATTTTTATTTTCTCTATTGTATGTTTTCCATTTAATCAATTTCTGGCCCTTCTACTTTCTAAAGTTTCTAAATGAAAAGCAGAGTTTAATATAAGGACACTGAGGTATCTCCCAGTTCTCAAGGACAGGATTTCTTTAGGCCTCAGGAACAACTGGAACCAAAGTCTTACACAGCTATTATGATCTTGCCTCTTCCCCTTTTCTGTATGGATCTGCTCTTTCTCTCTGTCAACTGGCTTTTCTGCTCTTCAGATCTATGTGGCAGAAAATGGTGACCATGTGCCTCTAAATTTCATGTCAATTTCAGCTTTATGTTCTCTTGATTCCTCTTGGGATCCTAGACTTTTTCACCTGAATTACTTTCTTTCTTTCTGAAGATTTTTTTTTTTCTTTAATGAAATTTTTTATAGTAAACTCAGTTTTTTAAAATCTGAAACTGGCTTTATCACCCTCATTCTTGATAGATATTTCATTAGATACAGAATTATGGGTTGGCAGTTCAGGTTTTTCATTTTTTGAAAAATTGTCCTTGGAAGAAATGATTCCACTCTCTTATGGTTTCTGTTGTTGCTACTGATGAGTCAGCTGTCTAATAGTGGTTCTTTTGAGTGGCTCTGTCTTTTTTACCTCTGGTTGCTTTTGAACTCTTTGTTTTTTGGTTTCTGAAATTTCATATGCTGTGCCTAGATGTGGATTTCTTTTTATTTATCTTGTGTGAGATTTTGACTGTGAATTTCTTGTTTTCCCCCAGAAACAATATTTGTGGATTTTTTTTTGAGGCCCAAGATGGAAATACATTGCTTCAAGATGATTGGTCTTTGTTTTTATCCAGGTGCCTCAAGGTACTACAGTTTGGTGATACCTGAAACTAATTTATCCTTTGAGGTATTTTGGACCACCAAATGGAGTGAATTTGGGTTGCAAATATGTGTATGGGCCTGCTTGGGTTTACATGTTGCTTTGTGTTGCTTTCCCCCCCACGGATTTGTCACCCCACTTCCCCCGGGTGACGAAGATGCAAAGGATTACTCAAAGCCCATCTCTTCTGAGTAGTGAGAAGCCCCAAAGTGGTTAACTTTCCCAGGACCCTCCAGCAAGAGGCATCCCTTCCTTGGGAAAATTAACACCAAATTGGGGTTCTCTTCCTGCATTTATTTTCCAGACCAGGAAGTTACAGGAAGAGACCAAAGATGGGGTTATAGTTTAACAATATAGGCTGGTAACTTTCAGTGAAACAAGCCAGATGACATTCCAGTAAAGCTATCAACAAAAGCTTTGATCTTAACAAACATTCCTTCTCCCTCTAGCAATTTCTCAGTATCTTTACATAACAATCAGTAACTAGTCTGTCTTTGAGCCAGCAACCTGCTGTGCCACAAATCTTTATCTTACGCCAGAGACTTATAGCCTGAGGAAAATTTCCTGTCCTTTCAAGGTCAATATTTGAAACTGCAAGGCTTTGGAAAACCAGGCCCTGTGACATACATATGCTATATAGTATATTCCACATCTCCCCCATTTTATTTGTTTAAAAGAAAAGCAAAACTATAGATCAGATTGAGACAGTTAAGACAA
>NW_007726212.1:651952-663114 GCF_000696425.1 Galeopterus variegatus | reverse complement strand
TTAGATATTTTTCGCGATCAGTGAAACAAGCCAGATGACATTCCAGTAAAGCTATCAACAAAAGCTTTGATCTTAACAAACATTCCTTCTCCCTCTAGCAGTTTCTCAGTATCTTTACATAACAATCAGTAACTAGTCTGTCTTTGAGCCAGCAACCTGCTGTGCCACAATTCTTTATCTTACACCAGAGACTTATAGCCTGAGGAAAATTTCCTGTCCTTGCAACGTCAATATTTGAAACAGCAAGACTTTGGAAAACCAGGCCCTGTGAAGTACATATGCTTTTTAGTATATTTCACATTTACAACCTCTTAGGAATCTTTGTTCTGTTCTGCAACAGGAAGATGAATTTCCTTGTAGTCCTTTGGAGATGAGGTGTGGGGATGGGTGGAGGGGAGTGGGTCTACTTCTACTTTACTCTTTTCCTGAATATGAAACCTTTTGGGATTCCCAACTTTATGGAGAAAGGGTCACCTATTAGGTTTTCCATGTTGGGTGGGCCTTGAACTTTGACTTTTGTTCTCTCCCAAGAGACCATCAAAACTAAAGCTCAAGTTTATGTGTTAAGCAGTGGTCTACAGGACAAAAACACTACGCCACTTATCTCTTTGGGTTTCTACTTTCTTATAGATTTTGGTCTGGTAATTCCTTTACTATCTTGTCAGATTTTAAGATTTTTTGAAATAAAATTTTATCTGTCTACTTTTAGTTGTTTTCATCGGGAAAAATGGTTGAATAATCTAGCCTAATATGTTACTGGAAGCTGTATACAAGAGACACACCTAAAACAAAGTGACTTAGAGAAGCTAAAAATAAAGAGATAGGCAAAGTTATACGGCAAATGGAAACGATAAAAATGCAGGAGTTGCTCTGTGGCCACTCTTTTCAGTGGCTTTTTTTTTTCCTATTTCTAAGAGCAAACTTTAATAAATAACCAATAGTCCATATCACTGAAACCTCCTGAGGTTCCTGGAAGACTGATTTTGTGTTAATAATAGGATGGTAATTTTCATTTTTCTTTGTTCTCTTCTTTCTGTTTCTCCTCCTGCCCTTCTCTTCTCTTTCCCTCACACTTTAAAATCTCTGGAACTTGGAAACATCTCTTTTTGGAATATGTCTTACTGTTGATGATGATGTTTCTCAATTAATGAACAATTATTAATTAACAATCTTGACAGCATTCTTAATGGTGCATCTTGCAATCGATGGTATCTTAGCTTTGATGAAGTATATATTTTTACATACGTATCATGGCCCTTCACCCTTACCTATCTTCTGCTTGAAATGCCTTCTTTCTGTCTCTTTAATCCTGTGCTTGTATCATTCAGGACCTTAAGATTTTGATAAAATTATTTTAAAATAAAAAATAATTTTCTCATCCTGTCTCCTTTTCTTCCAGCACTTAGCACAATACTTTGTTGGACACAGGATGTTATCTAATTAACAATTAAGGGAAGTGTGTAGGTATAATGAATCATAGCACATACTGTGACATATGTATATTAGTGATCAATTATTTAGGTTCTTGGTGAGAGGAGATTAATACTTACATTAGTTAAGATTATTTTGCATAGAGGCCGGCCCGGTGGCGCACTGGATAAGTGCGCCGCTTGGGAAGCGCGGCGGCGCTCCCGCCCGAGGGTTCGGATCCCACATGCAGACCGGTTCCCGCTCACTGGCTGAGCGAGGCGTGGGAGCAACACCGAGGGTTGCAATCCCGTTGCCGGTCCCCGGTCCGGTACGGGGGCAACACTGAGGGTTGCGATCCATTGCCGGACACGGAAAAAGACAAAAAGACAAAAAAAAGAAAGATTATTTTGCATAGAAAGAACAGAAACCAGTGCGTTTTACCTTAAGCAAGTTAGAGAATTTATTGGATGGATGAAGAGGCATCTGATGGTGTTCAAGGAAGAGTTGAACCGATGAAACAAGTAAAAAAGTAATTACAAAATATAAAGCACTGTGAAGGAAATGAAAATAGTGTAATAATATTTAGAAAGTGGAAAAAGAAGACCTCATTAATGAGATAACATTTAGGTTAAGAGTTGAAGTATGAGTAGGAGATAGAAGTACTTGAAGGATCTGGGAGAAAAGCATCTTAGGGAGAGGGAAACAGCAGGCCCAAAGTGAAAATAAGCTTGCAATTAACTGAAAGGATCATAAAGAGTTAGTTGGGGGGGGGGGCTACCTCAAGGTAAGAGAGATAGGGGCCATACCTTTATATACTAACTTTTATTAAGCATTTATGATGTTCTAGGCACTGTTCCAAGGACTTCTTTTTGAGCAGTGTGAATTATTGTGCCATACTGACTCACTGAATGCTTAGATTTTGTATTTAATTTGAGTATGCATTGGAAAGCTATGGAGGTATTAAGCAGTGCCATGATACATTCTACATTTTTAAAGATTACGCTGGCTAAGTGCCTCAAGGCCTGCCTGTGAACCCGAGGTTATGGAGTCTGGGACTGGAACCCTTTCCCCTCAACCAAGCACACCGGTGCCAGCGCCTTGGGGCCCACCCAGGGGCCCAAGGCATGTTGTCAGGGACTGCAACCCCCTCCAACAACCAGGCACACCGCCAGCACCTTGGGGCCCACCCAGGGACCCGAGGGATGGAGCCGGGTACTGGAACCCCCCCCCGCCACAACCAGGTACACCACCAGCGCCAAGGAGCATGCCAAAAACATCACCTCCATGTGGGTGGCCCACCATAACCACCACAATAACCATGGCTGCCACGAAAGTGGCTAGATGCAACAACCACCATGTAGGTGGTCCACCAGCCACTGGAGTGCATTGACACAAGGAGAGTCACCAGCAGAGATAAAGAAGAGAAGAGGATGTCTCTCTTCACAGAGCCCATTCCAGAGTGACAGAAGAAGCATCTGCTCTGTGATAATATTGGGGGAGCTGATCACACCTCTCAGCATTGGGCAGATCATCTAGGTAACAAATCAGCAGAGTAATAACCATTATTCTTTCAGAAGGAGAGAAGAAATCTAGGGTAATTAGAAGGGGGAGTGGGGAGGGGGATGGGGTGGGATTGGACAAGGGGCATAAAGAATAAGTATGATTTGTGACAATTTATATTCTAGTAATATTGATTTGATCAACATATCTCAATGTTGAACCCCCAAAATATGTATAATCAATTTTGATTCAATAAAAATAAAAAAATTAAAAGATTGCACTGGCTATGTTATACACAGTTCATCAGAGAGGGATTGAGGAAATAGAAATAAATACTACTTGGTGGCTTATACTAGTCCAGTTAAGAGACAAAGTTGTCTTAGATCATGGTTCTGGTGGTGGAGATAAAGAACATGGACAGATTTGAGACATATTTCAGAAGACTTTTGTTGATGGCTTGGATAAGGGGAGAGGGGTATTAAGAGAATGGGAGAGTAAGATCAGAGGGAGTTAAAGAATTGAAGAGATGATATGCATAGATAATCTGCCAGATTATTTGTTAGTAAAAGGGAGCAGAGCCATTTTTTTTAACAGCTTCTTATTTTTTATTTCTATAATTTTTTCTATAAATTTTCCAGTGGCATTTCTTTCTCTCTTCTCTCCTCTCCCCCGCCCCCCTCTTCTCTTTCAAATTCTTGGAACCAAATATATTTTTATTCTAGTTGCCTTTCCAGATTCCAGCACCTTTTTCTCATCCCACACTTGACAGATGCTTAGAGGAGGAAAGTCAGTGTAAAAAGTAGGCTAGCATTCTCAGCAATTCTTGCCCTTTTTCATCAAGATGTTCCTTGCTAAATTAGTCCTTGCGATATCAGAACAAAATCATTTTGTTCTATAAGTAGTTTAATTCTTGAAGTAATACCATCCTAATGAAGTCAGTCTGTGTATAGGTGTGTTGTGGGATTCATGTTGATGTCTATATATGTGTTTTTATCTATAAAGTCTTAACATGTCTTAAAAGATAAGTATTGCTGGGCTGGCCGGTTATCTCAGTGGTTAGGGCATGGTGCTCTTAACACCAAGGACCAGGGGTTTGATCCTTGTACTGGCCAGCTGCCAAAAAAAAAAAAAAAAAAGGTAAGTATTGCTGAATCACAAATTCAGTTCACCAATTGTTTGGTTTTTTTTTGTCAGTTGAAAGGAGAATGATCAACTAAAAGATAAAATTAGTTTTGTAAATGCAAGAAAAACCTCTTGGATAAGATGGCTTTTTTTTCCCTTTTTTTTTTGTCTTTTTTCGTGACCGGTAACGGGATCGCAACCCTCGGTGTCGCGCCCACACCGCGCTCAACCAGTGAGCGGACCGGTCTCTATATGGGATCCGAACCCACAGCGGGAGCGCCACCGCGCTCCCAAGCGCCGCACTCTACTGAGTGCGCCACCGGGCTGGCCCTAAGATGGCTTTTGAAAAAAATGTTTCTTAAATATATATAGATTCAACTTTTGAAAATGCCTTTGACTGCAGTTTTAAGTAGACAGGGTCCTTCATTTTATGAAGTTTTAACTTCCCATTATTATCTTTAAGGAGTGACTAGGAAAGTCAAGTATCAAAAAAAGAAGGAATTTTATGGACAAGATAAGTAGGAAGATGAAAATTTGTAAGGCAGGAACCTAAAATAGTAGATAAGGATCACAGAATACTGTTTACAGCAATGGTTCTTAAGTTTTTGGTGGTTACAGAGTCCTTTGAAATTCTGATGAAAGCTGAAGAATCTGGTCTCAGAAAGTGTATGGACACATACATGAGGGTACTTCAAAAAGTTCATAGAAAAATAGAATTGAAAGATAATAGGAATCTTTCCATGAAACTTTTTGTTGTACCCTTGTTTATTCAGATTTGCACATAATCTTAAGGGGTTGCTGAACCTGGAGAGCCAGTGGGGTACACAATCCCCTAGTTGAGAACATGCTGTCTAAATGGTAATCAGAGCTGATGATTATGTGTCTAGAGAACTGCATCATTGAATCTAACAGTGTTCTATTCTCAAATACCAGCCTTTAGGACAGCCAAGACTTAATTTGTTGTTGTTTTTAAATCTCTGGTCTGACAGCTGATGAAGAAAGTGATTTTTAGTCTTAGCTATTGAAACATTAGAATAAAATCTGTCCTTAATTTTTTCTTTGAAAATGCTATAGATGGCAGAGTTTTCTGAAATAAGAGTACAGTACTCAGGGTACTTTAACATGTGTAGCCCATTAAAAAAAGTTGAACCGAAATATAAACAAATTTCAAATTTATTGAAACCTGAGTTTATACAGTAAGTTGTGAATAA
The DNA here is from genome assembly GCF_000696425.1 of Galeopterus variegatus. Classification (NCBI taxonomy): domain Eukaryota; kingdom Metazoa; phylum Chordata; class Mammalia; order Dermoptera; family Cynocephalidae; genus Galeopterus; species Galeopterus variegatus. The sequence continues at coordinate 657,871 of NW_007726212.1, read as the reverse complement.
ATGTTTCCTTTGAGAAGTAGGTTTTTGTTCTCTTTACCTGTCCATTAGTCTGTTTATAAATTAACTTCTATCAGAAAACTATGAATTTTAAAATGAATTTTATTAGTCCTATAAGTTAGGTATTAGACATTTATTTAGCTGTTGGTGATAAAGTTGTTCTCTGTTGCTGTTTATTTGGCCCAGTGTCTACTGGGCCAATGATACAACTTAATAAATTAGAAATTGCTTCCTGTTAGGCAAGTTATGCCAGTTAAACTAAAATCTAATGTAGTCCAGAATTCTTAGGATTTATTACATTTTTTCACTTACTTTACTTGATCAAATAGCAGGATTTTTTTCTTCACTATAAATCTTGAAATCAAGCTGCGTGTTATAAGAAATAGTAGAAATTGAAGAAAGGAAATTCAAAAATGAAATATTTTATTCTTGTATAAAATATTCTATTTTAATGTCATGATGACTTAATTTGGAATTTTAGCTTAGATTTTAGTGAATGAACAAATGATTTTTTTGGCAGATGGATAGTGAATATTTCTTCCTTCTTTAAGCTTTCCCTGTAAAATTCTGGAACAGAAGTGTGGCTAAGAATATGATGAAATTGTATATATTCACATTCAATCATGTTTGTTCAAAAAACAGTAAAATAAAAGTAAGAGTTAAAAACTATTTAAATAGATGATTCTTTCTGTAGTTCTATTGAGTTTCTGATATAGTGTTTTTGTGCCTCCCATAGTGTGAGCATGTTTTGTGGTTCTAGTTAGATATTTTTCTCATAACATAGCCCTTAAACGTAAGCCAGCTACTTCAACTGTGTTAAAAACAGCACACTGTTCATACTAGAAAAAAATCCTTGGCTGTGTTGGATTTATTGCAAGATAATACAGTACTGTAGTTTATGGATGATTTAAGATATTCTCAATATGATTTTGAATTTATATGATTCTTGCCTTTAGTTCTACTTTTGGAATTTAATACGTAAGTGAGATCAGTCTCCTGAAAATGAAAGTTTAGCTAATTTGAGGTAATTTGTGAGTGTGCTGTTTCTTCCCCCCAGATATTTACAGTGGTGCCCATGGTTTTATATTTTAGTTTATACATTGTTACATTTTGAACCACCCAATGTTGTAAAAATTAGAGTTAGTAATTTAACATTTTGGCTACTTGGTCTTTCTTTTTTCCTTACATGGAAAAAAGAAATTAGAGTTAGTAATTTAACATTTTGGCTACTTGGTCTTTCTTTTTTCCTTACATGGAAACAATCTTAATTATCACGGTCAAATTTCCTGAGTGTGTCTTGTATATCAAGTATGTGCTGTAGGGTTTATTTTTTGTTTTGTTTTTTCTCTTAGTGAATTTTCTGAAGCACATCCTTACGTTGTCCAGTCTTCATTATAATTTATGTAGAAGTGTGGCCTACAGTTAGGAGTATAGTTGTGACTATAAGACAAAAAAAGCAAGTAAGCATAACTTAGGGGGAAAAAACTCTTAAGAAGAAAAGTCCCCATTTCTGTAAGAGTTGTAGCTCTCTAATGGGCCCTTCGAAAGCTTCTGTTTCATTTCAGATTTGGCTACTGAGACTAAATTTAAATAACTTTATTCTTGTTAGTAACAATGAGACTTAATTTTATAACTATATGTGACTTATTTTTCTTACCTTATCCCAGATGTTTCATAATAATGTGTGTATGTATTTATATTTCTACACCCCTGTCTCTATCTTCACTTCCAGAAAAGATTTTTGATGACTGACTTTCCACCTAATTAAAATGATAAAATTGTTCATATATACAAAAGAATATATGTAACATATGTAGGTATCCAAAGGAACTTCAGAAAGTTCATGGAAACAGAATTGAAAGATGATATGAATCTTTCCTTGAAGTTTTTGAAGCACCCTTGTATAGCATAATGAAATGAAAACTTATCTACTACTCAGCTTAAGAATTAGAACATGTCTAAAACTTTGCAGTCCCCATGTGAACCCTTCCTTATTATATACTCCTTTCTTTTCCCTCAGAAGTAACAATGCCCTTAATTATGTTTAATGTTCTCTTGTTTTTCTTCATAGTTCTACTAACTATGTGTATCCCTAAATGTTATCTTGTTTAATGTTGCTTATTTTTGAGAGACAGTGTAATGTAAGGACTAAGAGCATAGACCGTGGTGCCAGGAGATTCTACCACTTACTAACCATGTGGTTTGGGCAAATTACCTAATTTCTCTGTGCCTGTTTCCTCATCTGTGAAAAACGGAGATTAAAAATAGAATCTACCTTGTAGGGATATTGTGAGGATTTCATGAGTCATTGTATGCAATGTGCTTAGAACAATGCCTGGTCAGTATTATTTAGTTTTAGTTGTTAGTGTTTATAAAAAGGAATCCAAAAATATTGTGTTCTTCTGCAATTTGCTCTTTCCCTCCAGTGTTGTGAGATTTATCCATGTTGATGGTTATAGATGTAGATCATTCATTTTTACTGCTCTATGATATTCTAATGTCTGAATATTTTGTATTTTTCTCTTTTCTCAATGGATATTTAGGTTCTAGCTTTGTTATTTTACTATTACAGACAATAAACAGTACTACACAGATGTTATTGTGCACACTTTCTTATACACATGTGTAAGAGTTTCTCTAGAGTATATACCTAAAAATAGAATTGCTGGGTTGTAAGGATATATGCATCTTCCTAGATGATGCCAAATTATTTTCCAAAGTGGTTGTACCAATTTACTCTTCTATGAAAGTTATGAGAGTGCCTGTTGCTTCATATATTATTGTCTGATTCTTCAATATTTGCCAAACTTATAGATGTAAAGTGGTATATACTGTTTTAATTTATATTTTCCTGATTACTAATGTTTTTTCCCTGTGCTCATTGGCTGTTTCTGTTCTTTTATAAAATGCTTGTCCATTTTGCTCATTTTCTATTTTTAAAATTTTAACATTTATTTGTACATATTTGTGGGTTGCAGTGTGTTGTTTCAATACATGCATATACTATACGTTGATTCACTTAGAATAGGTAGCATAGCTTTGTACCCATTAATCCACCACTTCCCCCCTTCTTTGTCTGCTGGTAGCCATTATTCTACTCTTTTTTTCTATGAGAACAACTTATTTTAGATTTCACATCTGAGTGAGATCATGTTATTTGTCTTTCAGTGCCCGGCTTACTTCATTTAACATAATGGTCTGCTGTTCCATCCATGTTGCTACACATGACAGGATTTCATTTTTTTTTTAATAGCTGAATAGTATTTTATTGTGTTTATATACCACAGGTTTTTCAAATCTATTCATCTGTTGATGGGCATTTATGTTGATTTCATCTCTTGGCTATTGTGAATAATGTTGCAGTGAACACAGGAGTGCAAGTGTCTCTTCAATATATTGATTTCATTTCCTTTGGGTATATACCCAGTAGTGGGATTGCTGGGTCATAAAATAGTTCAATTTTTAGTTATCTGGGGAACCTCTATCTTGTTTTCCACAGTGGCTGTATCAATTTACATTTCCACCTATAATGTAGGAGAGTTCCCTTTTCTTAGCATCCTCGCCACCATTTGTTATTTTCTGTCTTTTCAATAATAGCCATTTTAACTGGAGTATGATGATATCTCATTGTGGTTTAATTTGCATTTCTGTGAAGATTAGTGATGTTGAGCATATTTTCATGTGCCTGTTGGCCATTTGTATGACTTCTTGTGAGAAATGTCTGTTCAGGTCCTTTGCCCGTTTTTAATTTAATTTAATTTAATTTAATTTTTGCTTCTGGCCGGTATGGGGATCCAAACCCATGACTTTGGTGTTATAAGGCTGCACTCTAAGCTTTGCCTGTTTTTTAATTGGGTTATTTGGTTTTTTTGCTGCTGAGTTATTTGAGTTCCTTATATATTCTGGATATTAGCCCCTTGTCTAATGTGTAGTTTGCAAACACTTTCTCCCATTCCATAGGTTGTCTCTTCATTTTGTTGATATTATCTCTTGCCATGCAGAAGCTTTTTAGTTTGATGTATTCCCATTTGTCTGTTTTTGCTTTAGTTACCTGTGCCTTTCTAGCCTTGTTCAAAAAAGTGCTGCCCACTCTCACTTTGTGTAGCCTTTCCCCTATATTTTCTTCTAGTAGTTTCATAGTTTTGGGTCTTAAATTTAGGTCTTTATTCCATTTTGAGTTGATTTTTATGTAGGGTGAAAGATAGGGGTCTAGTTTCAATCTTCTGCATGTGAATAACTAGTTTCCCCAGCACTATTTATTCAAGAGGTTGTCCTTTCCCCAGTGTATGTTCTTGGCACCTTTCTGAAAGATGCTTGTCGTAGATACATGGATTTATTTCTGGGTTCTTTATTCTGTTCCATTGGCTGATTTGTCTGTTTTTATGCCAGAACTATGCTGTTTTGGTTACTGTAGCTTTATAGTATATTTTGAAGTCAGATAGTGTGATGTCTCTAATTTTGTCCTTTTTGTTTAATGATTGCTTTGACTATATGGGATCTTTGTGGTTCCATAAAAATTTTAAGATCTTTTTTTTCTATTTCTATGAAGAATGTCATTGGTATTTTGATAGGGATTGTTTTGAATCTGTAGGTTGCTTTGGGTAATATGGACATTTTGATGACATTAATTTTTCCAACCCATGAACAGGGAGTATCTTTCCATTTACTTATGTCTTCTCCAATTTCTTACACCAATTTTTTATGGTTTTTGTTGTAGACGCATTTTACCTCCTTGGTTAAATTTATTCCTAGGTATTTCATTTTTTTGGTAGCTGTTGTGAATGGGATTACTTTCTTGATTTTGTCTTCAGATATTTCATTATTGATATATAGGAATGCTCTTGTTTTTGTGTTGTCTCCTGCCTCTATACTGAATTTATTTATTAGTTCTAGTAATTTTTTGATGGCATCTTTAGGGTTTTCTATGTCATCTGCTAATAGGGATAGATTGACTTCCTCCTTTCTGATTTGGGTGTCCTTTATTGCTTTCTCTCGCCTTATTGCACTGGCTAGAACATCCAGTACTGTGTTGAATGAGTGGAGAAAGTGAGCATCCTTGTCTTGTTCCAGAGCTTAGAGAAAAAAAAACCTTCCGTTTTTGTCCTTTTAGTAAGATATTAGCTGTGGGTTTCTCATGTATGGCCTTTGTTGTGTTGAGGTACATTCCTTCTATGCCTAATTTGTGGAGTGTTTTTATCATGAAGTGGTGTTGGATTTTATAAAGTGCTTTTTCTGTATCTATTGAAATGATCATTTGCTTTTTTTTCTTTATTCTGTTGATGTGATGTACCACCTTTATTAATTTGTGTGTGTTGAACCATCCTTGCATCCCTGGGTTGAATCCCACTTGATCATGGTGAATGGTCTTTTTAATATGTTGTTGGATTTGGTTCACTAGTATTTTGTTGAGGATTTTTGCATCTGTGTTCATTAGGGATATTGGTCTGTAGTTTCCTTTATTTGTTGTGTATTTTTCTGGTTTTGGTATGAGAGTAATGTTGGCCCTTGGAGGGTGTTTGAAAGTATTCCCTTGTGACCTAGAAATGGGATGTGGCACTTCAAAGTGGTTTTTTTTTTTTTTTTTTTTTGCCAGCATTCACAGCACCCTTCTCCCTTGCAGATTCCAAGTAGCTTCATGCAAAGTGTGCTGCTGTGGCTTTGCCATTTCTGGGTAACTGCTCCATGCCATATGCCATGCTGGTCCAGAGAAGAGCTGGGGCTGGGTCTGATTGGATGGTCCCTACTTCTGCTTGCTTTGGCTTTCCATGCTTTCACAGACTCAGCAGGTCTCTCTGCCTCTTCCTCCATGTTCCAGTAATTACAGGATGGCAGTTTTTGTGGTTTTTTTTTTTTTTTTTTTTTTTTTTTTTTTTTTTTTTCTGTTTGAGGGGAGAAGAGGGGGGAGGTGGGGGGGGGGGGAGG
>NW_007726212.1:645908-651923 GCF_000696425.1 Galeopterus variegatus | reverse complement strand
TCTGCATGTGGGATCCGAACCCTCGGGCGGGAGCGCCGCCGCGCTTCCCAAGCGGCGCACTATCCAGTGCGCCACCGGGCCGGCCCCGTGTTTTAATAGTTTTAAGTTGATCTGCTGTGGGGAGAGTCACACCAGGATCATCTGTTCTGCCATCTTGGTGATGTCACTCTCCCATTTTCTATTCTTATCTTATTTTAAACTGACATTTGATTTGCTTATTGATTTTTAGAAATTCTTTAAATATTTACACTAACATTTTGTTTATATACATAGCATATAAATTCTCCCAGTGTGTGGCTTGGTTTTCATTCTCAGGTGGATGATTTTTCACAAACATTTACAAATTAGAAATTATTTTGTTAGACTAGTATCATGTTCGGGGTATATAAAATATAGCTCCCAGAATCCTTAAATCATAGTTTAAAAAAAATGACACTTTTACAGTCTCCCTGAGTAATCCATTCCAATGTAAATAACCACCATAGAAAAATAATCTTGTATTATTATAGAGTTACTAACCAATAGCTCTTATTAAATCTTTTTTAATATATATATTAAAATAATCCAGTTTTGGAACTATAAGACTGACTACATAGGCCACATTGAAATTCTGCCATTGTTAGAAATTATACTTTTCGTGCCATTAATTTTTGGTCTATTTTAGTTTTGTTAAGTTTTTCCAACAGATAAGTTCATTTCTAGCTTGTAGCTTGCCATATGAGACAATTATTGATTTTATTCTCTATTAGAGAATTCTTTGTTTGTTTAGAGGCATGTAAGGTACACCTTACGTGACTGAATTGCCATGGAATATTCTTATAGGAGTTCTGATCTCCTTAGTTGGTGAGTATAATGAGTCAGATAATACTTTGTTTACCAGTTGCGTCTTTTTTTTTTTTTCAGAGAATTCATTTAGAAAGCTTTGTTTTATTTGGAGTTTCGTTTTGCCATTCTTTGTGTGTGATGTTTCATAGGGAACACTTAGGAACTGATCCTGCAATTAGTTTGTCTCTTCCCTTTGATGTGGGCTTGTTTTGATCAGGGACAGTTATAATCTATAAACTTCCACATGAAACTCCTACTATACTACTGTTCACACTGTGGATGCTTAATATTTATTATTTCTTCTTGTTCTTATTTTGTTCTTTCCTGGGTACAGCCAATTACTGTGTGTGGTATGTGGGTGTGTGTATGGGTGTGTGCATGTAAGCCTCCATACACACATATTCTTGGCAGTGTTCAAGAAATTTATTTATCTTGTCAAACATAAGGTTAATTACCATGAAAAATAAAACAATTCAGCTGATCTTTTCATTAATATTGCAGATAAGACTTTCTACTTGAAACATTTGTGAGTAAGGTGAAAGTGAAACAACAAAGATGTGTATCAAAATTTCATCCATACTTGTGTTCAAAAACCGTTGTAGATCCTAATGTCTAATTTATGAGTTTTGGCATTCAGGAGCCTCTACAACTTGAACCCAACCTGGAAGACCTATAACCAAGCCCTTCAAATTCAAAAGTATAAAAGTAAAGACAAATATCTTTAATTCCAGCATATGTAGTGGAATCTAATCCACCCTTTTCCCATTTAAATAGTTTAAATATGATTTCAATAGATATCAGTGAATAGTGCATCTCTAAAGGTGCTGTAGAAACAAGATTCAGGAGCACTTCTACTTGATTTTCATAGGATTATGTCAGCATATGTAGTGGAATCTAATCCACCCTTTTCCCATTTAAATAGTTTAAATATGATTTCAGTAGATATCAGTGAATAGTGCATCTCTAAAGGTGCTGTAGAAACAAGATTCAGGAGCACTTCTACTTGATTTTCATAGGATTATGTGGGGGGGAAGTATTGGGAGATAAGGTGAAAACTTTAAAGTGGTAACAGTAAATCCTAAGGTTCATCTCTGATACTTCTCCATAATCCTTCCATACCCAGTCCATCAATTGGTGCTATTTGATGGGAGTATCAATGTCTGTCTGAGAGGAAAAGTCAAAGTCTTTGGCCTACAAGGCTGTTTATGACCTTGTCTTCTATAACTTCTCTGCTCTCATCTCTACTACTCTCATCTTTGTTTTGGACACACTAACCTCCTTTTTGTCCCTCAAACACTCTACGCAAGCTGCCTCCTCAGAGCTTTACATTGATTATTTTCTTTTCCTGGGATTCTAAACTCCTCCTTTTTTTTCTTTTCCTTCTTGGCAGCTGGCCGGTACAGGAATCGAACCCTGGACCTTGGTGTTATCAGCACCCTGCTCTAACCAACTGAGCTAACCAGCCAGCCCCAATCTATGTTTCTGTTGATGCTATGGCCTCTACCAGAAAGATCTTTTCTCTCCTATCGCCCACTGTGTGTGGCTAATTTTTGTTCTTCCTTTAAAACTTAATCAGGCAATATCTCCTATAGGAAATGTATACTGAACCTAGACTGTGCTTCCAGAGCACATTGCATATAGTGCTATTACTGCATTCACCGTATTATATAGAAATTAACCTTTTATGAGGGAAGAGAGCCATCTAAAGGCAAGGAAGTTGTCTTGTTAATTTCTGTATCCACTAGCATTAACAATAGGGCCCACCACCTACTAAGTTCTCAAACAATTTTTATGGAACCAAACAAATTGGGATGGAGAGGAGGAGGACTTCAGGGATGGGAGATATGAGGTGATGGTTTTTTGTTTTTTTTGTTTTTTTGTTTTTTGTCTTTTGTCTTTTTTTCCGTGTCCGGCAACGGATCGCAACCCTCAGTGTTGCCCCCATACCGGACCGGGGACCGGCAACGGGATCGCAACCCTCGGTGTTGCTCCCGCCCCTCGCTCAGCCAGTGAGCGGGAACCGGTCTGTATGTGGGATCCGAACCCTCGGGCGGGAGCGCCGCCGCGCTTCCCAAGCGGCGCACTATCCAGTGCGCTACCGGGCCGGCCCAGGGTGATGGTTTAAGTTTAATAATGTGTTTGAGGCAACATCAGTCCACCCAAACAGAGAAATTTGAGTAATAGAGCAAGACCTAAAAATACAAGTAGGAAAATCATTATACTTAGGGTGACAGTTTGTGTTGATTATTTCATCAACAATGATCCTGTATATAAGAGAACACAGATTAATGACTGATATTTGGGTAATACCCTCAGTGGGTGGGAGAGAGTAGAGGAGGTTCTCAAAAGAATCAAAAGAAACAGATGTGAAGAAGATAACCCAGAGGAGTAGAGTATTAGGTGGCAGGGGCGGGGGATGTCCAGGGAGGAAAGAAGTGTACAAAGGTGATCTGGAGTCATGCTGTCAAATTTTGCAGAGCAGTTAAGGAGAATTAGAATGGTAAAAAGATTTTCTGAATTTGGCAATTAAGTTGTATCAGTGACCTTTGAAAATTCTAGTAGAATATTTCTTTTTTATTATTATTTAATTTAGTTTGTAGGACAGAATAAGTTTGTTCTCAATTTTTATACTTACAAAAATATATTCTTTACCTGTGTTCAACCAGGACTTTCCCAAGAAGTATGATTTTCTTTACTGGGGAGTAAAGTTCAACTTTGTTGACGACCAGTATTAAATGTTACTTGGAATTAACATGTTTTCTATTTTTTTCTTGTCATCTATTTGTTTTTTCTTTGTAAGCAAACTTATTACATATATTGATTACTTGAAAACAAAATGTTTGATTTCTCTCTTGATGTGTTAATTATCTTAATAGCTAGATTATTTTACAGACCAGTGGTAGTTATTCATTAAGAAGTAGCAAACAAGAGAGTTATTATAGTTATATATTTTCACTTTGCCAGATACGTTTTAAAACTATTATGATTATATCACTAATTTTCAGAAATGTTGGAGCTATGAAACCCTTTCCTTAAACTTTTATATGGAACCCCAACATGCAAATCAGATAAAGCAGAGTTTGTTTGAATTCGTGACAAGGATGTGAAACCCCTCTTGAGAGTTGTAGCCAGTCTTCCAACCTCCTTCTCTCTCCTTTCAAACAACCAGTGGCCCCTGTGACTTTTCCATGGAAGTCTTAGGGCTAATTGAAGCATAGTTGGAGAATCAATGAGTTGTAATACTTTTTGCAAAAATGCTGATAGCAAACCATCTGAATTCTGAAAGTGACAAGATATTTAGACCCGAAATTGGTTGACACTTTCTGTCTATTCTCTTGTTGGGCAACAGAATGATACAACGATAAACAGCTGCTCAGAGCGCAGATAAACTTGTACTAGACTACTTAGAGGTTGGGTGTCCTCCTTAAGGGAAGTTGTCAAAGAGGTTCCTTCATCAGTGGGAGTTTGGACTACTATAACATCTGCAGTCTCTTCCAACACTGATGATTCTCTGGTCTTGTATGTCTAGACTTATCCTACCTAGTAAATATCCTCTACTATGATGTGGGTCTATTTTATCTTTCATTTCTTCTAATTTCTAATATGCTATGCATGACAGCCACTGTTATGATGCAGGAATACTATTTAAACAAATAAGATACAGTCTACTAAGGAAATAGAAAATTGCTATAACGTTTGATGAGTACAATAATAGAAGTAAACAGAGGTTGTTAATGGGATCATATGAAGAGGAAGGACCTAACTAAAGTCAGGTAGGGGCTTGCCATAAAAAAAAAAAAATGCTAGCTTTCTTGAAGAGATAAACTCTTGAGCTGGGGATCCTTTAAGTATGAGTAGACTTTAACCAGAGGCGAACAGGGAAAGGGCTTTCTTTCTAGGCAGAGGGTGGAACATATCCAGAAGCTCTGAAAGAGGACATGCCTGGTTTGAAGACCTGTAAGTAGTTTTGGTGTAGCATGTGAATGGTGACTGGTGAGAGATGACAGATGAAAAAGGACTGTTTGCCATGATAAGCAATTTGGACTTACAAGTGATGTAAAGCAGTTGAAGGGATTTTTTTTTTTTTTTTTGGTCTTTTTTCGTGACCGGCAACGGGATCGCAACCCTCGGTGTCGCGCCTGCACCGCGCTCAATCAGTGAGCGGACCAGTCTCTATATGGGATCCGAACCTTCGGCGGGAGCATGCACTCTACCGAGTGCGCCACCGGGCTGGCCCAGTTGAAGGGATTTTAAGCAGTGTAGTTGCATTGTCAGACTTGAAAAGCACTAGAAGTGTTTTAGAAAGCACTCTGGGAGTGGAAGAGCAGATTGGAATGCAGCTCTATTGGAGGCAAATAGACCAAGTAATAAGCTTTTGCAATAATTCATACAAAAATGACTCAGGATAGTAGGACTGGTATGGGGGTGTGGGGTCGGGGGTGGGATAGATTCAAGGGATACTAAGGAGATAAAAATCAGTAGAGTTATAGGCTAGAGAAAGGGTGAATGCAGGGATGATCTTCAGGTGTCTGGCTTGGCCAAGTGGATAGGTGGATAGTTGTCTATGCTAAGAGAAAGAAATTAAGAAGAAAGGAATCATATAGGTGTTTTGCCTCAAGATACTCATAGTGCCAAGTTGAGCAAAGATATAGGTGGCTTTTATTTTCTTCTATTTGTATTTATGTGTATTTTAAAAATACGATATGAAAGAGTATTACAGGTTGTGTTTTCAAGGAAGTTTATGGAATTCTTTTTAGAAGTCTATTAGATTAAGGTAGACTCTCATTTAGGTAGTTTAGGAATGAGTGATCTGCTTAAATTCATTTTTAGAAAATCCAGAGATTTCTTACACTGCCACTCCTCTGTTAGAAATTTTACCTTTTTTTTTTTTTTTTGTCTTTTGTCTTTTTCCGTGTCCGGCAACGGATCGCAACCCTCAGTGTTGCCCCCATACCAGACCGGGGACCGGCAACGGGATCGCAACCCTCGGTGTTGCTCCCGCGCCTCGCTCAGCCAGTGAGCGGGAACCGGTCTGTATGTGGGATCCGAACCCTCGGGCGGGAGCACCGCCGCGCTTCCCAAGCGGTGCACTATCCAGTGCGCCACCGGGCCAGCCCAGAAATTTTACCTTTTAAGATGTGTGGTAAAGGGCCGGCCCGGTGACGCACTGCTACAGTGCGCCGCTTGGGA
>NW_007726212.1:641165-645472 GCF_000696425.1 Galeopterus variegatus | reverse complement strand
GGTCCCGCTCACTGGCTGAGCGAGGTGCAGGAGCAACACCAAGGGTTGCGATCCCGTTGCCGGTCCCGGTCCAGTATGGGCGCGACACTGAGGGTTGCGATCCGTTGCCGGACACGAAAAAAGACAAAAAGGGAAAAAAAAAAAAAAAAAAAAGATGTGTGGTAAGATTGGCTTGTGTGTGTAAATTAGCTAATTTGTAGATTAGCTAGTAGTTCTGCTGTGGCATTATGCATTTTAAAATGATTTTCCTCAGAATGTAAACTTGGATTGTCAAGTCTTTCATTGGTGTCATTTGGGAATTAATGTTCAACCTATTGCTATTTAACACTCCTGACAGAGGGGACAGTTCCTTTTTGTAGCTTTGTCACCTCATTTTCTCAAGTTAAGATCACTTTTAGGCTGGTTGAGGTGCTTAACTTGATAAAGAAAAGAATAAGCCATGTTACTTAACAGAAAACTGGAAGTAATTAGTTTCAGATTTTGAGATTTTGCTCTGTAAGGTGGCGTTTATTTTATTGTTTGTTTATTGCTTCTTGAATGTTCTGTTATTTCTTATCAGTTAGGTCTTTCTCTGCAATTCTGTGATTTTTACTGCACATTTGATAGCATTCAAGAGGTGCCTGTTCTGGTAACAAAACAAAGAACTGACTATAGTTTAAAACTTTTTAATTTACAGAGTTACTGATGGAACTTGAACCTTTGTCATTGTTTTGTTAGATTACTCTAATGATTATAGATATGAAAGTACATTCTGATTTTATACTGCTTGAAAGAAATTTCTTCTTTAGATTAATTTAGTCCTAGTAGAACCTTTTCTTCTTTAATTATGATTAAAGAAAGCTTTATTTTATTTCTCTTTGTGAAATGTATAAAAAGGTGATTGTAGACCCTGCTTTGCTTAGTGTCTTCTTATAGAAAGCCAAAATTTCAGAGTTTCAGAATGATTTTTTTATAAGTATGAAAGTTTTCAGAATGTTTTCAGAAATGGTTAGCAGTCTGTAACTTGGCCTACACGTATAAATTTCCATTTTCAGCTATTAGGATGAATTTGAGAGGATATCAGTAGGGAGAATTTCTCATTGGTTTATTGCAATTAAAGTTCTTAAAAAGTTCTTAGAATAACATTTTTTCAAATCCTACTAGAAGCTATTGTAGTTTTTGCAAGGATTAGTATTGTAGTTGTTTTTCAAAAAGTAAAATGATTTGTTTGTTTGAACTTAATGTTATTTTAAGAGGAAGTGTACTAATTGCTCACTTTCCCTTGAGCCAAAACCTTTAATTTGTGACATTAGTGGGGGTTTTTTGTTTTGTTTTGGTTTTGTTTTGTTTTGTTTAATGAAAATGTAATTTTATTAATATTTTTTACATTCTAGGATGTTGTTGCGGAGCAGTTGGGAGGGAGGGGGAGAGAGGAAAGGGGAATTAAATGGGATGGAAGAAGGAAGAAGGAGGAGGAATGGGATTGAGGCCTGTGGCACCCCCCTCATTCCCACAGGGGAGTCCAAGGGGCTTCCAGCGGTGGCTTGGTCATTGCGGGGCTAGATGCAGATGTCTGGGATGGGTGGTAAAAGCCTTTGTCCCCCTCCATCCCAGCTCAGGAATGTGGGGCCCTTCTTGCTGCAGGTTGGTGGTCATCACTGGGCTAGCTGGAGGTGTCAGTGGGGCGTGGCCAAAGCCCGAGGCCTCCCACCACCCTGGCTCAGGAGGCCTGGGGCTCTTCCTGCGGTAGCTTGGTGGTTGCTCCTGGGCTGGCTGCAGGTGTGTGTGTGGGGGAGCATGTCCAAGGCCCAAGGCCCAAGGCCCTCCACTGCTCTGGGTTGGGAGAGCTCGGGGTGCTTCTTGCAGCAGCTCGTTGGTCTTTTTTTTTTTTCCCCAATGGTGAACTCCTGCTTTTCAAAAACATTCCTTGATGAGTTGCAGTTGCACCAGGAGGGATGTGACTTGGTCTTTGCTCCCAGACAGAGACAATGCACCCAGCATAGCATGTACATAGGTTCTCAGTTGAAGGGGTGGCCGTCCTGAATGGAAGGACTCTATGCCAGGTTCAACCCATCTCTTGCACTGCCGACACTAATTTTTTATTAGTATGGTGATCCAAAGTTTAAATATGTGAGAGGGTAATAACTTTTTCATATTTCTTTTACTCTGTCTGCAGGTAGTAAAAATTAAAAATGAACAAACTACGGCAAAGTTTTAGGAGAAAGAAAGATGTTTATGTTCCAGAGGCCAGTCGTCCACATCAGTGGCAGACAGATGAAGAAGGGGTTCGTACTGGAAAATGTAGCTTCCCAGTTAAGGTAAGAGCTGATGTTACTATATGTCTTTATGTGCGAAAGAACTGACAGTCTATTGTATATGAAATCCTATAATTAGGACAATTAAAAGAGAACTGTCCAAAACCTAGTCCCTTCATATTATGCTCTAGTGATAGAATTAAATGAGAAGGAAAATAGACTATAATTAGCAATTTCTCTTTTTATATTTAAATAAGAATTTCTGATATATAAGTGGGAATCAGTGCAAATAAGATCACTTCTAATAAGAACACTAATCCTGAAATATCTAAAGGTCCTGAATTATCAGGAATCAAATTATTTTTAGTGGGATAGGCTTACTAAGTGGTAGGGAAGAGGGACTGGAAGTTTACTTTCTTAAGTACAGGTCCATCGTGTTCTAGAAAATCTGAAGTCAGAAGAGTTAAATCAAAGGGAATTTTCTCTTTAGTCTTATAACTTTTAATCATATAGCGGTCATTTAAACTAATGCCTACATTTGTCAGATCAATAAAAGGAAACTCAAAGAGATTAAGAACATAGTGAAGATCTAGAGATGGGGGTGCTGTACAGGTGCTTTTTCTTACTACTGCCTGAGACTGGAGAAGCGTCGTATTTAAGGACATGGAAGAAATGTAGATAATATATTGTTTGGTGAAAAGAAGCAATATATAATTATATAAGTACAATGTTAGATGTATTAAGTATGGGAGCAAAAAATAGAAGGAACTAGACCAGAATGTAAATATCTTGAAGGAAAATTTTTAGTTGGATATAAATGTTAAAATTTTTTCTTTGTTTTTTGTATATATTTTTCTCCCCCCACCACCATGTGAAATTTTCTGTATATTCTTGTAAAGCCAGTGAGCGGGAACCGGTCTGTATGTGGGATCCGAACCCTCGGTGGGAGCGCCGCCAACGCTTCCCAAACGGCGCACTAGTGCAGTGCGCCACTGGGCCGGCCCTTGAAGGAAAATTTTTAGTTGGATATAAATGTTAAAATTTTTTCTTTGTTTTTTGTATATATTTTTCTCCCCCCACCACCATGTGAAATTTTCTGTATATTCTTGTAAATGAAAATATTCTTGATTTTCTCCCTTTTTTTTACTGTCTTAAGTACCATTGATTGGAAAATGGGCTAAAGCTTCAGAAAGGAAAAAAGTCTTCTATATGACAAGAAACGTGATTTGTAGAATATACAGGTTAAATAAATACAAGGCTTTTTAAATACACTAATTTTTCCACAGTTTATATGTAACTAAGCATTTTCCTGATCACTGGCTTTGTTTACTTAACTCATCTGCTGAAACTTTTTATAGGAATAATAAACTTGAATATTTCAATTTTAAATATATAATGACATTAAAATATGAAAAAATCCACCTCTCTTACATAAAAACTAACATTCTTCTCTACTACCTCTCCCCACTCCCAAATAATTGGTCCACTTTGATTATACAGGTTGAGTATTAATATGTAGAAATGAGCACTCTTACACACCGTTGGTGGCTTGGAGTATAAATTGCAATCTCTTAGGGGGGCAATTTGGAAATATCAGTTAAAATTTTAAATACACTTTTCACTTGAACAAGAATTTTACATTTAAGAATTGCATTAATGTACCTTTATAGGTATCTGGCATGAGTGGTCCTCCTAGCATTATTTATAATATCAAAAATCTGGAAACACCTAAATGCCCATTTTTCTGGAATTGGTTAAAGAAATATGACATCTATTATGTAGAATTCTTTGCACCTATTTTAAAAAGAATAAGGTAGATCTATATTCATGTATTTGGTAAGTATTTTTGTACACCTACTATGTGCTAGGATGATAAGCAAAAAAGTTCTTGCTTTTGTGGAGTTTACAGTCTCTTTGTTTGGGAGACAGAATTAAATTAGATATTTGTATTAATAATATATGATTACAAACTGTGATAAGTGCTTTTAAAAAAG
The DNA here is from genome assembly GCF_000696425.1 of Galeopterus variegatus. Lineage (NCBI taxonomy): Eukaryota > Metazoa > Chordata > Mammalia > Dermoptera > Cynocephalidae > Galeopterus > Galeopterus variegatus. The sequence goes on along the minus strand of NW_007726212.1, from coordinate 641,244 downwards.
CAAATCTGGGGGCCGGCCCGGTGGCGCACTGCTATAGTGCGCCGCTTGGGAAGTGTGGTGGTGCTCCCGCCGAGGGTTC